>NC_056741.1:1159573062-1159656652 GCF_019279795.1 Protopterus annectens | reverse complement strand
TTGGGTTTAAAAAACTGGACTAATGATAGTTAAAAAGAAAGAAAAAAATATGTGATCAGTAAAGTGTGCATTAGGAAATAAATGTTAATATGGTTTGTTTTCTGTTCTGCTAATGTAAGTTGGCGTATTGTCTTAAGTGATAATTTTATAAAGGTGTTTAAAAAATGTTGAAACTCAAATTATTGAAGAAATATTTAATACAACCCCACATCTACTACTAATTATATAGGCTAGCTCCTGGACAACACAGCAGTGGGGAAATGGCAAGTTCCTAATTTAAGTATTATGAGCTTCAACATTTTGAGCTTTTCAGTGTTTTAAGATGTGCGATCAAATTAATGTACTCCTTCAAATCATCACCTTTCTATTTTCCGTCCTTAAAATGGTCCAAGTAAAAAAAAAATGAAAAAAGGTGCCCAGATGTCCATCTCATCCCTTGTTAGCTAAATATTTATTAGTATCTATATTCTACCTTCAGACACCAAGTGATTCTGTCTTCCTTCTTTATTATAATTAAACTGAAGAGGTTACTAGATACACACAGGATGCTTCATACATGGTGGTTTTACCTAAATCTCTCAGTTTACGTAGAATATAATCCCTTTTGCCTCAGTCATTAGGGATTGGCTTCCAGCTAACCCTGCTTCAAAATGTATCAGCCCATTAATTGCAGCCACAATTAACTTCCACTTTTATGGGTTTAAGATGGAGGGCTATGAGTTTTGTGCATTAATACTAATTTATAAGCCTTCTTTCTTTCCCTTTTTAATGCATACTGTTGCCTTTTCCATGTGAGCACTAGGAGCGTTTCATCATTATAACTTTGGCTGCTGCTTTTTAATTCTTTTTAAATCAGCTCATCTTACACAACACTTTACTGGCTACGGATCCTCCAGACAGCATAATTCTTCTTTTTTCCTTCAACATGGCTGTAAGGTAGGTAGCCACATCACCACTGTAAAGCAAAGAGCTGTCCATGTTTAAGTTCATGATATATGATCTCACCTTTCATGATAATGTACCTTGTTGAATTAATTCAAGACATTAGTTAAAACAACTAAGTTTGTGACCTCTCATGCCTATCCCAATAGCAGAAGTTTGTTTCTGGCCTACAGTTATTTATAGAAATTGCTGAAAAAAATATCTGTAAATTGTCTAAATAGTGCAGAATCATGCAAATAGAATCTAGATTTTTGGACAATGAGATTCAACTGTTTATCCAACCAGATGGAAATGGATTCAATCTTGGAAAAAGGTGCAGACTATTGGTCTGACAGGAGGCTTAACCCGATCTTTGTGAACCTTAGGAATCCCAAAAAGGGATTAGTTCAGTTTAATAACCTGCCATATCAAAAGAGTGAGGAAGTGTTTCTTATACAAAAATTACTTTCCAGAATTTACACTATAGTTAACTTGTCATGCAATTTCCAAATATTGATACCCCGAAGCAGGCATCGTGCTTGAATATATTCAAAAAGTGTCTGCAGGTATAACTTATAGAGGAATTAATGGGACAAATGACTATTTTCACTGTGTTGTATTGCCAATCTGGTGACCACAGACAACATCAGAACTGGAGGGCTAGCAGGCAACCTTGACCACAGTATTGATCAGTTTGAAATAGCCCTAATAAACTATGATTAAGAGTCAAAATCTGTAATTTTAGTAGGATGTGTTGGGGGGTGGCAGATAGCCACTTGCTCACAGTGATAAGAAAGCTAACTTAGAATGAAGTAGAAAAGGAGGCATTTTTTGTTGTTGCTGCTGCTGCTGAGCTGGTAAATCCACTGGCACATTGGACAGACAGCTTTTTTTTTTAGTGGAGATCTGGTGGGGACCTCCAACTGTAGTGACTATTCCAGAGTATTACATGGTATGTTGCATAGGATTACATACATAAATAAGCCATGTTGTAATCAGATTAATAAGCATAACATTCCATTGTTTTATCAATAAAACTTAGGTGTAGTACAAAATAATTATTTGATTAACCTTTAAAAAGCATGGGATAAATGAAAAATGGTGAAGGGAATGAAATCGCTCATTGCTTCCTGCCATCAGATGAAACAAAATAACTAGAAAAGTAATTATAAACAGCAGAACAGTGCTACATCTTAACATTTTAGACAGGTACTATATGCTGTATACAAAGGCACTGATAAGTAATAAGTCACATAGACATGAAATCTGCCACTTTCTGTTTGCCAGGAACCATCCAAGGGTCATGGAGTAACATTACTAGGCAGGCTTGGAACCAGTAAAGTAAAAGTACAGAAGGTGTTTACCTTAAATGTTTTAAAAGGTGGGCTATATGGATTTGTGGCTGAAAACATTTCAGTCTGCCTGAAAATATTGTAGATAAAATTGTAGGTGAAGCATGGATTACTCCACATTCCTCTCAGTACACAGCGTGTATCTGGAGGTCATTACATTTAGGTCCAAAGTCAGGCTGAGAAATGCAACTCATGGCTGAGAGGACAAAGAGTGAGATAGTTCCATAACTTGGGGATAAAAACAAGCGCTCCAAAAAAATTATACAACATAGATCAGGTTGGAAATAGATGGACTGTGAGCAAATAAAGGGATACTTTCACACAATATAAAAATGCACAAGTACTGTCTTAAAATATGCACGGTAAGTATAATCGCTGGCATCGTCTATGATGACGCCATCACAGGTCACATTTATAATACTATTTCTCCACTTTCCAAACAGAAAAATTGTTTGCTGGCATTTGAGGAGCTTTATTATGATTACTGGGTTAACAAATGCTTGCACACTTAGACTAACTATATGCAATCCTCTAACATGGGCTACACAGCACTTACATCAGAAGCAGTGATTCTGACCTTGTCTCAATCTTGGTTATTCAAAATATGCTATACTAGGAATAGATTACAGTATCAGGAGAATGGGCCTAAAGTTTCTCCAATATGTGAAACATTTTTAAAGCAATCCAGTGTTTGATATATTAATCAATGGAGATGTCACTGAAGTAGATAACATACAGGGAAGAACAAGGCAAGGATGCTTGCTGTCTCCAGGCTTGTACTTAAAAGTGACTGGAGAGTTAGTCCTGTGTGTTAGGGATATGTTATCATCAGAGCAGATTAATATGGGAAGGCATGCTTTCAAATATAGTGGATGATTTTTTTTTATTAAGACCATGAGCTTTGTTTTACAATAATAATAATTTTAAAATAATGATCAAATAGCATGTATTAATAATTCTGTTAAGATGGTTGTGAGTAATTTGATATAACTCTTGGTATGTTCCATGAACTTCTTAAGTTACATAAGTTATTCTGGAAGGAGCTACAGTAAAAATTTGGCTAGTCTTCTAGATAAAAGGAAAAAAGTACACTGTTTGCACAGCCATAGCCTGTATTACCTGTTGAATGCATTCATCTGACCTGATCAAATATCGTTGACAGCATCTTAGCTAGGATTAAAAAAATCCTCACCTCTCATGCTAATTGCCAAACACAAGTTGGCCAAAAAGCTCAATGACAAGAAAATGGGTTTAAAGTCAGGTAGGGCTGCAATGTAAAAACCTCATTATCAGCTCACTACTATGTTTCTAAATCAACCACTGTACTGTCCGACCTGACCATGCTAGTGTTTTCCCTAGTGGCCCATGCATCGCTTTAGCAAAGATACCTCACTGCACAAACATACACACACAGTCTCAAACATTCCCCTCCACACACACACACACACACACACACACACACACACACACACATGCACCTATATCCACTCATCAACAAACAAGGCCCCCATATTTGATGACATTCACAGAAACACTCAGCCATACACTTGCATGGACAATCCAACACACATATATACTCACACATAGACACACACACATACAGACTCTCAGTTCCCTACCTAATAACTCCTAATGCAGCCACTCACACAGACACCTATGCAGTCTTATTCTTGCCCCTGTAGACATGCACACTTATGTCCACACACATGCACGCACTAACACTCATCCACACCTCTTATGTCTTCACTGAACTTACCTCCACCATCCATGAGCACTCTCATCATAAGAGTGAACGGCTCCAGCTGTGTTTTTATGGCACTACCTTTTCTTCCTAGAATAAAGTTTTACTTGGTCAAGCAATTCTCTCATCTGAGCAAATCAGAAGCTGTACACATTGCTAGGGGAGACTATACGGCTAACTAGCAGCATTAGCAACTCCCCTGATCTGCCACATTAGCATGTAACTTCACCTGTGAGACCAGTCAACACACTGAGGCCCCCATGAGGGGGAAAAGTTCAACAGTAGAGTTATCTCTGAATTAGAAAGGCTTAGTATGATGCTGAAGCATCATGCTAGGCCTTTCTGAATCCCAGGGCTTGACTACACCTCATCCCCTCCCCTTCAGAAAAAGCGCCAGAATCCCATTTGGTAATATGCCCTCTCTTCCCTGTAATGTAGCAAGAACCATTACCCATGCAGAGCGTCACACACTTTTCATTTGTTATTTAGTGAGTTGTGGAGATTTTATTTTGGGGGGGTGGTCTTGAAGAAACATCTAAGAATTTCAAAAGAGAAATTATCCTTAAATAATTGTGCAGAATACTATGGAAAAGAACAATATTTTCAAGATAGGGTTTAATTTAAATTGGTATCATAATGCTTTACTGGTGTAACCCCAGAACAGTCACATAGTTAACAAGATCTATATTCCAGATCATAACATCAGGGCTCCAGACAGTCTGTAAAAGTTCAGTCTTAACTGGCAGCTAAAAGACAGATATGAGTGGGACCTGGAAAAGAGAAAATTGGGATGAAACAGCTGTACATATTTGGATTTATTCAAGCTGGCAATAGTGTTAGAGAAATTGACTAGACTTAAAATGGCCTTCAAGGGTGGCTAGCCTAGTACTTACCTATGCACCTATAAGATCCCAGAGTCATAGGTGTAGATATTATGTTTCAATACCAGACTCTGTTACACTGAGCTTCCTGTAGGTGTAAGATAATTCAGTGCACCGCCCTGATACAGAGAAAAGTACTTTTGGCCTTCCAAAAATATGCACAGAGAATTAAAATAACCAAGACTTTTTCTTAGTAATCAGACACACATATAGGTTCATTGGTTCATAGGTAGGTACTAGGCTATCTGCCCAAGGGCATTTATAAGCCTAGCCAGAATGTGTTGGCTTTTACCTCCCTTTTAGATTAGTTTCCTGAACCTCTGTCCAGCAGGGCCACTGAAGTGATCCCAGGGGTAAATTTACGATTTCCCATCCACTCGTTAAGATTTCTCTTGAGTGTCAGTGAGGGGCTTTGCCTAACATAGATTGGGATTCTGTTCCAGAGCGAGGGAAGTCTCTGGGACAGGAATCTATCCCTCCAGCATGTCCTGTTTATTGTTGTGCTGAGGTTTAAATCCCTAGAGTGTGTGACTGTAAGAGATTTGGTTTTCTTGAGGTGGAGCATGTCCATTAATTTCGGGTTAGACATGGCCTTGTACGTCAGGCAGAGATCACCTCTGAGTAGGCGGTAAGCAACCGAGTAGAGCTGGAGTTTCGTTAGTCGAGCTGCATAGGGCATCTGTTTGAGGCCCACGATCCTCCTGGTGAGGTACTTCTGTGGTCTTTCCAGCTGTTGCAGGTGTCGAGTAAGGTATATCCCAAATGGGGCATTGTACTCTATTATGGGCCTGATGAGCGATGAGTAGAGGGGCACAATAACCTCTCTTGATCTAGATGTGAACCCTTTTGTGATTAGGTGGGCTACATAGAAGGATTTTCTAACCACTTTGGCAATGTGATTATCAAAGGAGAGGTTGCTATCTACTTGGGTCCCCAGATCCCTAATTACATCTTCCGTACTTAGTGGATTACCACCTGTGTGGTAGTTCATGGGCACTTTGTTTTTCCCAAAGGGGATGACTATGCACTTTTTGGCATTTACCTTGAGGCCATGATTCTGACACTAGGTATTCGTCTCCGTGAGACCCTTCTGGAGGATGTCTGTGTCAGCCGGAGAGTCGATTATGGCCCCCAGTTTGCAATAATCTGCGAACTTGGTCAGCCATAGTCCTCCCGTGCTTGCCTGTACCTCAGAGAAGTATATACCGAACAGGAGGGGTCCCAGGACTGAGCCCTGTGGGACACCACTTGTAACCGGTTTAGAGTCAGACATAGCATCTGCAACTCTGACCATGTGAGTTCTATCCATGAGGCAGTTGGCAACCCATCTTGTGACATAGGGGTTAATGTTCAAGCTGGTAAGCTTATCTATAATGCCAGAGTGGGGAATGGTGTCAAAGGAATTTGCGAGGTCCAGGTAGGCTGTGTGGACTACCTTTCCCTCATCTATGGCCTTGCTAACTGTTTCAAAGAAGTCAACTAGGTTTAGGAGGCAAGATCTGCCTTTAACAAATGAGTTCCATGATGATGCGCTCCATAGCTTTGCAGACCAAGCTAGTCAGGCTTATAGGGCAATAGTTCCCAGGATCCATTGTGGCACTACCTTTGTGGAGCGGGATAACTGTTGCTGTACGCCATTCTTTGGGTACATAGCCTGTGGGTAAGGCTGAGTTTGAACAGTGAATTTAGGTGGCGGGTTAGTTAATTTTGGAGCTCATGTAAGACGCAGCATGGGATACCATCCGGTCCCATTGATGCTGTGTTTTTGGCTTTGGAAAGGGCTGTTTTCACTTGTGTGTCTGCGATGTCTGGGGCTCTACATTCTTCTGGGATGGACACGGGCCCTTTTGGGGGTGAGGGGGGGGTAAAGTTTGCACTGAACCTGTCAGCCAGGATGTTGGCAATGTCAGTTGGTTCAGTGTATTTTTTGCCATTTTGCACTAGCTCAGAGCAGATCTGAGAGTTGCCACCTAGATTCTTGACATAGCTAAAGAAGGCTTTGGGGTTATCTTTAGAGTCTTTGGCAATTTTTCTTTTTGGAGGAGTGAGTCTTGGTTATACTTGGGATGGCTCGAGCCATGCATTCCTGTAGGTGCTCATAGAATGCATTTGTAAAGGATTCTGCGGTTTGGGCAGCATTATCCTTTAGCAAGGGGGCTTTGAAACTTTCCACCTCGGTCTTTGCTTTTGAAAAGTTTTTCACAGTGGTTTCCTTGACTGGGGGTGGGGTCAGGATGTGGATGTCCAGTGTGATTAGTTTATGGTCTGATCTTGCCAGCGATGGGTTTACCTCTGGTGTGGAACATTGGTCCCCCATGTTAGTGATGATCAGGTCCAATATGTTGTCACCTCTTGTGGGAGTGGTGACCAGTTGTTCCAGGGCATTTGAGTTTATAAACTCTAGGGAGCATTGAGCAAAGGAGTTAGTACTTGAGTAGTTTTCCCAGTCAATGTTTGGGGAGTTGAAATCACCCAATATCATGGTGTTAGGTAGGACCTTCATATTTTCCAGTGTTCTCAGGAATGCTGAGTGGGGGTCCTGAGACTATGTGGGTGATCTGTAGCAAGCTACAATCTGAAAAGCAGCTTTGCCCATTGTTAGTTGTACATGGATGGTCTCTGAAGCCTCGTGCTGTGCCACTAACCTGGAGGTGTGGGTATCTTTGAAAATGGATACACCCCCGCCTTTTGTATTTCGGTCCGGGTTCTGGGGCCGAAAGGTATGGTATGAGTTTTAGCCTGGTAGTGCTGGGGTGCTCTGTGGAGCCTTGAATCAGGTTTCTGTTACAGCACAGATATCGATTCTCGCCATACTGAGGAGTGCCTCGAGTGCGTGCATTTTGAGGTTTAGACTTCTGGCATTGAGTAGCATTACCCTCAGTTTTTGGGTTCTTGTGTTGTTTATGGAGGTGGGTTTGTCTTTTGAGCCTTGCCTAAAAAAGGCACTATGGGGGCGGCAAGAGCCTTGGCCAGTATTCTAAAAGCCTTGGCCAGTATTCTAAAGCCTAAGGGCGACAGGTGCAAGCCGTCTCTGGCGAAGCAACATGGCTTGTCGAGCATGTCATCCCAGGCTGACAAACACTGGGTCCCCTTTGAATGAAACTGCTGTCTTTCTACAGTCACACTGATACTTTCTCAAAACATTATTAAATCATTTTAAGCATACAACATTTTTAGATTTGCAAGGGCCTCCCCTGAAACAGACTCAGGTCACATTTGAGAAATTCTGGGTTAGAAAATAGTTTTAAGGTGCAGTCCCATGGTTATTGTGTAACAGCTATTTCAGCTGCTATGAGTTGACAGTGCTTTATTTTGCCATTCTACCAACTTCTGTGTCCGGGATTGTTATAACTGGCTGCAATTGCATCTGAGACATCTACCAACATATAAGAAATGAAAAAGAAATGGGCTTTAAAAAAGCCGGCCTCAGTTCCAAGGGTGCATTAAGTAGGAGAAAGCTTGGAGAAATTCTTGCTCTTCTGTGCACCTGTGGCAGGGGGAAAAGTTTCCTTTTGTCAGAATGCTAGGAGTTGTGAGGGCAACACCATAGGCAGGGATAGAGCTGTAGAAGCTGGAGTAGGATGATAAAGAACTCTTGAGGGACATGGATGATGACTGGGGGAGGACAGAATATCTGGTGAAGCAGGAGCCATAGGCAAACAGATTTCTTGAACAGAATTTAAGAAAATACGGCAACCTATTCTAGGTATTTGCCTGTCCAATTTTTTATGCAGTGCATATATTTAAAAAGATACTCATTTGTGTCATCATATGTAGTGAGGGAGTGTGTGTGTGTGTGTGTGTGTGTGTGTGTGTGTGTGTGTGTGTGTGTGTGTGTGTGTGTGTGCTTTGCATAAATTTGTGTTGCACATGTGACAGAGAGAGATTGTGCTGTTCTGCTGACATGACAGAAACTAGGAAGTAGCAAGTCTAAAAAATCTGCTCCTCTAATTTAGGTCATGCTTCCTCAGATCACTGACAGGGGAAAAAAACATTTACAGTTCTCACTGAATAGCTGAAGCCTGTCCTTGCATTAAGTACATTAATTCAGATAAGCTACTTTTCCTTAGCAGCTTACACTGCTCCCATACATCAGGCAATTCAGGGCTGAAGCAATGAGGTCTCAGGCATGCTCAGGGATCAAGGTGGGAGGGGTAAAAGGTTAGAGCCGAAATGCTCCCTTTCCTAAAAGCTTTTCAGAATTTGAAGATCATGAGTAAACTATTACAAAGACAGTATGTGGCAGGATTTGAGGAATAAAACAAGAAGCAAAAGTATGTTTTCCTAAATGCCATATATTAATATTAAGTGAGAAAATAAATATTTTTGTGCTTTTTTTATTTACCAGATTAGTCCTACTGAACCAAGGCCCATTTGCAGGTAAACTGAGAGAGAGAAAAACTCCAAACATTAACATGGAGACAATTTGTTAAAATAACAGTAAGTTATTTTACGACTGATCTTGTATAGCCAAGCCAATGGAGTTACATTCCCCTTGCCATGAGCTTATTGTAGGTATTTCTTAATACAATAGTAACAGTATAACCAATGCAGTTACGTTCCACTTGCATGAGCTTATTGTAGCTATTTTCTCAATAAAATAGTAACAATATAAGCAATGCAGTTGAATCATTTTAAAGTGTGCTAATAAGGTTTAGTTGTCTATAAATATATAGCATATGTAACGTAAAATCAGGAAATACATAATTAAAAAGATGAAATCTGGTAATACAAAGTATATGTAACAACAGAATTCACAGACCCTGTAATACTGACTATGATAATGGCATAAAGAGTTGTAAAGAAGCCTGTGTGTACTACAGACTTCAATGTTATATATAGTACAGGTAAATAAGCTGGTCTGCCTCTGTCTGACATGTGAAACATATATATACTATAATGGCAGAAAAGACCTCCACCCCCAACCCCAATAGCACATGTACATTTCTTTGGCCATGGCCTGAACCAGTTCACCCAAAAATGATCTTTTCTTATAAGTTAGATTAATCTAGTAAGACTAAATATGGAGAAAATTAGTGTTGAGGGGAAACATTGCTACAGTGGCTATTTCACACTGCCTGATGCAATACAGATTTTGCAAAGTGAGTTCCTACATGCTGTGTCTCTGGCTCAGACTGATTACCTAGAAAATCTGTCATGTAAAAACAAAGTAATATATACATTTTTTCCTTAAATTTAAGATACTAAGCATTTGCACCTTAGATTTTCCTTTAGTATCCAAGATCCCCTATTAATGTGAAAAATCAATAAAATTGCAAACATTTGTAGAAGTTAATTGAGATGCAATTTCCTAACAAACAAACAAAAACCCACCTGGAAATTTCTAGGTGTTCTAGTGGGCATGATAATGGGCATGCTAGGCCACAGTAGATGCTAGGCCGAGGTGGTGCAGTGGTTAGTGTTGTCACCTCACAGCAAGAGGTTCTCCGGTTCGATTCTCGGCTGGAGCGCCTTCTGTGTGGAGTCGGCATGTCCTCTCCGTGGTCGAGTGACTTATAAAGACATGCTGGTAGGTGCATGCGTGAATGGGTGTGCCTTCTTTGAAAGTTGGGCATCGGGCTGGTATCTCAGCATCGTAAAAATCTACTTCCAATCATTAGCGGACTGGCGACCCTTAACCGGAAAAAGCCAAAAGACATTACTTACTCTAGTGGGCATGATTTGCAAGAAACAAGTTCTCCTTATACTGTCTATGCCCACAGAGGAAAGATAAGTCAAACATCGACCGGAGAAAAATACTTTACTGTTTGCCTCCTGCAATACTAACTGAGGAATCAGAATTCTACACAGATCTTCTGCCTGTAGTACTTTTCAATTTGTTTAACTTGTCTGACTACAGAACTAAGATGTTGTCTGTCTGCATTCCCACATCCTGCACCATGGGTGCTAAACAAAATGGATGTTCTTGTAATAAAAAAAAAAAAAACTGTATTCATTACATGAATGTGCTTATGCAAGTACACTGCTGCCTGGAAAAAGCAAACTAAATCTTGAAGAAGTATAAAACATAGAAATAATATTCCAAATAAAATCAAGTTCTCAATTTTTTTTGTACAGCTATTTTAATTTGATCTTAAATTAACAGCTGGCATAGTTTTGCATCTTCTGAGCTAACACATCGGACAGTGGAGTCTGTGTGTGTGTGTGTGTGTGTGTGTGTGTGTGTGTGTGTGTGTGTGTGTGTGTATATATATATATATATATATATATATATATATATATATATATATATATATATATATATATATAT
Source organism: Protopterus annectens (assembly GCF_019279795.1). NCBI lineage: Eukaryota > Metazoa > Chordata > Ceratodontiformes > Protopteridae > Protopterus > Protopterus annectens. The sequence goes on along the minus strand of NC_056741.1, from coordinate 1,159,645,486 downwards.
ATATATATATATATATATATATATATATATATATATATATATATATATATATATATATATATATATATATATATATATATATTTACCTGGGTAGTATATTGATCAATATTGACCAATTTCAGGCTCAGCCCCGGTGAAATACAAAACATTTCACAAACAAAAATACAGACGTGTAAGCAATAACCAACTACTTCAGACTAGTTACACAGAAACAAAATGTGTATATACATTCTAGTGAACAAGCACAGTGCAATGTACAATCAAGCAGAATGTAATGTACTATATGCACATTAGTTTTTAAAGTGGGTCAATCTTCAGTGAATCTTGAGAGAGGAGAAGAGACTTGGAAAGGAAGTAGGTTAGGTGATATGTTGAATAAGGAACATTTAGCCTGGGTGAAGAAGTGTTTTTTTGAGATGCATTCTGAATTTGGAATAAGTGTTGATTTCCTTAATATCAATGGGAAGAGCTTGCCAAAGAGTAGGTGCCTGAGAGAAGAAAGTTTGTGCAGTGTTGTAGAGTTTGGGTCTCTAGGTACTGAGAGTTGGTGTGGCTTGTTAGTATTGTCAGAGGTTCTATGAGGAGGTTTTTTTGTGAAGTCTAGCTGTAAGGGGAGTAAATGTGTTTAGTTGGAGTATTTTGTAGAGCTAGGATCCTAACAGTAGGTTATATTTTGGGGGTTTGGGTAGCCATTTGGCTTTTTCTAGTGTGATACAGTGATGCTCACAGAGAGATGAGTTTGTAATGAATTGGCAGATGCTGTTAGAGATAGTCTAGAGTGTGGCAGTGTTTTTCTTGGAGACTCAAGCAAAGACTGGGAGCCGATATTCAAGTTGAGAAAGGAGAACTCCTTTGCCAAAGGTTGCTCTAGATGGTTGAGATAGAAAAGGGAAGATGTTTTGGCCAAAAAGAAGGGGGGAAGTTTATTTTGGCTCTCACTTTCTTTGTGGAAATGTAAGTGTAGTGACTGATCAAGCCATAGTCGTAGGTATTTGAAGGTGGATGTTGACTCTATGGAATGGTTGCATAGGTCAAAGATACTTAAAGAGTTGGGTACTTAGTGATTTTCTGTGGAGTTCCAAAAAGCATAGATTTGGTGTTAGCTTATGGTTTATGAGCCACTGGTGGAGCTCATGTAGGTCTGTCTGGAATTGGCGTTGAACGTTGGTGTGAGAATGACCTGATTGGTAAATGACCATGTCATCAACAAAGACGGTAAGTGGGAGATAAGGGAGGTCACAAGGAAGTTTTTTAATAAAAATTGAGAAGAGGAGGGGGCAAGAATGGATCCTTGTAGTATACCTTTGGTAATAGGCAAGATAAGTGTTAATACTGAGCTGACCCAGGGAAACTTTACAGTCACATTTCAGGCCAGGGATATACAATCATATGACTAGAACATTTTATATAATGGAAAAAGACTGACATTCAATTCTTACAGCAGGCTTATGGCATATTAAAGAAGCTTGGCATGCAGTAAATAACATGACTGCAAACCGTATATAGGCAGATATGTACAGGCATGCAGTTATTCAATAGTAAAATAAGGTTAACTTAGGGGGTAATTCTTAAAATAACAATGCTCACCAGGAAACTATACTTCTGTAGGTATGTATGAATAATTGTAACTTCAAGAGCAAAGTCTGAGAGATCATTAATTATGCATACATACTTCAAGAAGTATAACATCCTGATAATTGTTATACCAAGTATAAGTCTTTATTGAAATATCGAATATCACTAATTCGACGGTTCAGTATATCAAACACACAACATCAATTCAACAACAATGTTAAAAAGACATAAAAAAAAAATGTTTTTGCTGGGGCAAGCTCCGCTGCACCTTCCAAAGCCCCCACCAATTAAATATACTAACTCCAAGATCGCACAACAGTGTGGAATAAGGAAAAACTCCTTACCTCACTGTTAGCAGTCTTGCACAAATAGCCAGCAATGCACGTGGAACCCAAATCCCACACACAAACACACAACAGCATATATTCACACACAGAGACACATGCATTCAAACACATGCACATACTCACACATAAGCACATATTTACATACACATTCAAACACACACGCAGTTGATTCATTTTCCTTGAGTCTACATACATCAACCCTATAAGTTCAATGTAAGGCAGAATCAAGCAAAAATCGACCATCTGACCTTCGAACAAATTAAAGGCACCCTTTATATCATGTAGATGTTTATGGTTTACATTTCTTGAGTACGGGGAAAATGGTAAAAGGAAGCAAAGTTTTTTTCCATGTAAAAAAGATGCTCTGTTTTCATATCTGCACATCCTTTATGATTTTAAGATGATTCCATGTGAAAATAGTTTACTTAACAGTGTTCATTAATTTGAATTTAAATAGAAAAGCGTACTGAGTAGTGTTGATTTCTGTTGGCACCTCTGTTTTGTTGAGCCCTGATATGACACCTGCTTATTTAATTCAAAGTGTTACACTGTGCTGCATATGTATACAATACAGATTAAGAAGCAACATAATGTTGGTAGGCAGTATTACAAGTCAGTCAAATATTTTTTTTTCATACAGCAAGGACCTTCCATATGTTATAAAATGAATAGTAGCATAGCAGCAGGTTAAAACACCCACACCTAAGATCTAACTTAAGCAGGTCATTATATTTTTATACATTACAAGGGTTAGTATGTAGCAGACTTAAGAAGGTTAAAGGTATGTTGTTAAAAAGCAAAAATTTTAGGCATTATGAAATCAAAGAATCAGTATAGTATAGTAAGAAAATACAACAGACATGTTTCAACATGTAAAATTAAAATATGCATTTCCAGTAATTTCACAAAAAGTTACAGAAAGCATTCTACAGTGCAATATAGTGAAATTCTTGATATCGTAAGTGTGTTGCGGACAACAGTAGTTCTTTATGTCACTTGTGCTTAATAGATACTTGTGAGAGGTGGAGAACAAGAAATTGAGGGTTATAGGCTATGTAAACTTCACCAGTACGTCTGACACTGTTCCCCACTAGTTGCTGGTGATAAAATTGAAAACCACAAAGTACGGTTTAGACTAGAAAGGCATTCAAGAAACTGGATGCCAGACGTGAAGAAGTGGATGTCAGTACAGGATAACTAACTGTCTTGTCTAGGGGAGGCAATTTTTTTGTTGTGGCAGGCTGCTTAAAAATGTTGTTTTCTTCTGGGGCCATTCAGTAGGTCTGTGAAAAATTTCATTAAGGACCAACCATGGATCATATACCTTGGTAAAAGTGTCACAGGTGGACCAGCCACGGACCATATGTTGCTTACCCCTGGTCTAGTAATAAGGCGGTAATAGGGGTATTATATGGTTTGCTGATAGGCTGAGTTGCCTCTCCAACATTATACATTAAACATTATAACATGTATAGGCATTATAGACTTAAATGGGTCCAATGGGATCAGTGCACTACCCTGGTTAACAAATTCAAAATAATTAACATAAACAGTAAGTGAGAAGATCAACATCAGTCTGTCCAATTCTAATGAAATGGCCTCAGGACGGATATAGGAGGGGGACAATCTGGAAACTATTTGATTTGTTTATTTTTTGTTAACAGGCTGTGTAGGCCTGTGTATTACAACCATGAAAAGTCAGTTCAGCGAATGGCTTTTACAATGAAAATGTTGTTCGTCTAACTCACTCTTGTGGGGGGCTGCACCCCCCCACCCCCGCTAATTATATATACCAACTCCAAGATCGCACTACAGTGAGAAAAGGGCAAATTTTTCAATTTTCACTGTACCGCGATCTCACTATAACAATTCGCTGAATGGCATTTTCCATGTAAAATGTCGTTCACTGAACTGACTGTTCGAACATGTAATATAGACCCTGTGTAGGCTGAACTCATTGAACATTTTTTAGACATTACATGAAACAAAAATAACAGAGTGAAATGCAAGTAACATAAAAACAAAGTGAATGAGTTAAGTATATACATTGCACACCACATACAAATACAAAATAAGCTGAAGCCAGAGGTAGCTGTACCTCTGAGATAGTGTGGCTGAATTGTATCAGGTGTAGGATGCATTGCTACTGAGGGTGATTTTAACGCATTCCTGTTTGCAGCTGCAGTAGACAAGTGCTGTAGGAGATAAGGAGGGACAAGTGTAGGGAAAACTTTGTAAGTAGTGCTAAGATTATTGTGCGAGATAAGGAAGTTAAACATGGTGTAACATGGGACAGCAAACATTAAGGGAATTGTGAATGGGGGACAGAAGTTTAGGAAGACTAAACTATATGATACTGATCAGGTACAAGGAAGGATGGCTGGAGTATTGCTCCTTTCAGCAGCAGTACAGTGACACTTAAAAGCATGGTAAAAGATGGGTGAATCTACAAAGCTTGTTTGGTAAAGTCTGAAGAAGTGCATTTTTTCATGATGATTTCCTGTGCTGTGTGATTAACATACTTCTGCTCAGTTCAGTTTAGTTTATTATATCAACTAATGGTTGTTATACAAAATAACAACATGTCTTTAAAATAACGATATACAGTATATGTCTTATCAACACCATATAAACAACATAATTACATTTTGTATCTTCAGATCACATACGCTGGACTAAAATGCAAGCATTATTAATACATTTGCTGAACATTAATTCTTAATATTCACATATTGTCAAATTCTTGTCCTGTCTTTTCTTGCGTATCATACATGCAAAAGTCACAACATTCCTATTGTACTTTCGTGGTGTGATACAGTAAACAAAGTATCACTACCCTGGAGTTCAGAAAGGCTTAAAGTGATATAGACAGAAGCCTTAGCTTGGAAGGGTTTCCACATCTCAATAAGCCTTTCATATTCAGAGATGTTTCCCTGTCATGGGGGCCTCGGTGAGAAGTGCAGTCTTGAAGGTGAAGCTGCATGCTAAAGAAATAATCCAAGGGAGTGGCTAATGCAGATCAGCCATGTGTTTTCCCCTGAAATATCCAAGGCTCCCGAGTCACTTTGAATTGCCTGGCTGAGTAAAATTTTACTCTAGGAGGAAAACGTGACCTCTACAAAATCACAAAAGTCATCCATTAACTCTTGTGGGAGAACTTTTAAGTTCAAAGTAAACGTGAGAGGGGCTGTTTGTTAGTGTGCACACACACACATGTGTGATTGTATCTCTAGGGGCATGAATAAGGCAGTTTAGGTAAGGAATTAAGAGCCTGGATGTGTGTATGTGTATTGGTTTGTGTATGTGAGTGTATGGCTGAGTGTTTCCTTAAGTGTGATCAAGTGTAGGGGGGCATGATTGTTGATGTGTGTGTGCGTGTGTGCGTGTGTGCGTGTGTGCGTGTGTGTGTGTGTGTGCGTGTGTGTGTGTGTGTGTGCGTGTGTGTGTGTGCGCGTGTGTGTGTGTGCGTGTGTGTGTGTGTGTGTGTGTGTGTGTGTGTGTGTGTGTGTGTGCGCGTGTGTGTGTGTGCGCGTGTGTGTGTGTGCGCGTGTGTGTGTGTGCGCGTGTGTGTGTGTGCGCGTGTGTGTGTGCGTGTGTGTGTTTGTAGGAGATGCCTAATTAAGAAACCTGGTAATAAGATAATAAGGTTGTTCTCAATGCAGCCATACCTGTCTCTGAATCACATTTTCTTGGTGTCACACTAATTAACCAACCTGTGCTGGACAATTAGCATGCATGGTGAAAATTTATCAATTTTCATCATCTTCCCCCAGAAAACCTTGATTTGTAAAGTCTGTAATTCATTAGATTTAGTATACATTTTAGTTAAAACATTACTGTCAAACAACTGAAGTGTGTATTTTAGATATACCTTTAGTATTTCCCATTGTTAAATTACAGGCATTAACTCAAGATTATTAGTGAGTACAAGTTTACTGGTGAAGTCAGATTATCTATAATTTAATCTCCATTGTTTTTAATGATCCTTCTTATATGTGGAATTAGTGATTTTTGTATTTTTCTTTAAATACTTTTCCAAGTATGAAAACCCATACTATGCAATATTCTTTTTACCATTTTAATTGGTTTCTGAATTAAATATGCTTTGAAACTGCCACCTTCTTTTTCAATCTTTGTTTGCCTTATTGGTTCATTTACTGATAATTTCATGGCCTTTATCTATTTCAATAGTGTGGTCATTTCTTTTAAAGCATTCTCTCCTATAGAACATTTGTCACTGACAAAGACGTCTGGGAAGGAGTTTGGAAAATTAAACAGATTTCGAACAAACCTATATACTTTTTTTGTAATAGTAAATCTAATCTTTTGCCTTCATCAACCTGTTTTTTTTTTTTTTTGCACTATTGCATATGTGGGGCAAGAGTCATATCGAGGCAACCATGCGGAATGAATGCTTTTTCTCCTGTACTACACAGCAAGCTGAGCAAACAAAAGCCCCACAATTCAGGCCCCTTCAACATTTGTGCTTCCACACATGTCCGTTGTCTGCTACAGCACATATACCGCTTTGTGGGCACTTACTGCTTTTCTTATACTACATTTCAAGGCCATCCTTATCTGATGGGTGCCAGTCTTACACCAGGGAAAGCTGATATGGCCACACACTCCCATCTTGTGGTGCCATAGGAACTAATTAAATTGTGCTAATGCGGGCCAGAGTTGGTTTTATCTGTCTGTATTGTAGATCTGACAGTGTGAAGAAGTGTAAGGAGGAGGAAATTATAATGGGAAGGCCGTAGTCAATTTATGGAGTAAACTCTTCCTTCCTTCCTTCTTTCTTTCCTTCTTCACTAAGGTGCACCTAGTTGCTGAAATAAAGAAAATGGCAGTGGATTAAGTGGACATTAACCTGGTACAGCTGACAGAGCACAGCCTATCAAGATCTAACATAAAAAGCATATATGTAATAACCAGTTTCTTCAATATTTATATCAGTTTTAATATTGCACTTGGTTGTGAATTTGTGCTTGCTGGGTGGGGTTTGCTAATTTAGTGGTGGTTCTGAAGAGCATTGATTTGTGAAGGTGCTGATCAGAAGGTATTTGGTGGGTGAAGCAAATGAGGGCAGATTTCAGGCCAGGTCAGCATGAAGTTCAGTGGCCAGTGTAGTGGCAGAGCTGCTATCTCTGAAAGTTACCAAGACGTGTCTTATGTAGGATGAATCTTATGTAGAATATACAGTGGATGGGAAAATGTGAAAGACATTAGTGGCCTTTCTAAAAAAAGGGGCACTGAACTAGCTGATTCTAGAATATTGTGCAATTATCCAGTATCTAGAGACCATAACAGGGATAGCACATTATGTTGTTAGATGGAGTATAATGGGAAGTTACTAAAAATGATAAAGAGGAAGGTGTGCTTAAGTGTGAGGAACAACTTATAACAGCTGGTATGTACAAAGTTGGAGACAGAAGGGAAGGTTGGTACATGACATGGATATTATGAATTATTAGCATTACTGTGTGCAAAGTGAATCTAGATAGCATGTATGGAAACTGTATTTATAAGATGATTTAAGACTGATTTAAGGAAGCACTCTTTGTTGGTGAGAGTACTGAAGTCCAGGAATGTGGTGTCATGTAGAGTTGTGCAGTGGATGTCAGTAGAAGGATTCAAGGTCACTTAGATGGAGAACTGTAAAGTAGAGGGATATGGGGGACTGCAGTATTAGTACTGGAAGCACCAGGGCAAACTTATCAGTCCACAGACTGCCATCCACCCCTATCTTCATGTAGGCTGTATGTGTAAAATGATTCTTAAACCATTGAATAAAAAGATTAACTGAGGGCTGAAAAAAAAGCTTTCAGGCAGACAAGCGCATGGCTTGAATCATTGCTTGAAATGTCAAGGGTCCTGCATTACATACCAGACATTTAAAAAAAAGGTTTGCAACATTTAAGTATACAGGTAAATCCTGCAGCAGGAATGTAGACCTGACAATGCATTTAATACTACACTGGGAATGCTATGTAACTTTTAGGATATAAATGTTAGTCCAAAAATACTTCTACTAGAAATGCGTTATATGTGATTCATAAATTAAAAGTGTTAAAACTTCAAGACAGTGGTATACCTGTCTGTAGTGCTGCTCTGCTGTTGTACATAGCAAAAAAAAGTCAAAACAGCAACATAAAAAAGACAGAGAGAAGCTAAGAAAGTGGGAGAGAGCCTAGATTTTTCGACATCTACCTTATTTTGAAGTTGTTTATAGTTCACAACCATCACCCTTATTGCAAACATATTTGGCCTTTTTTCAGACAGCCCATGACTTTGTGTGATATAGTATTTGTGTGTTCCCCACACTAAGCTCAGGCAACTGCTCCATTCACAGCTACAGTTTGTTTTGCCTTGTTTTTTATGGAATAGGACTTGAATATGAGAATGGTGAAAACCTGGAAACCTGGAAATATGTACAAACCAGCTGCACAAAATTCTACAGCAAATACTGTTGTCTTTGAAGACTAAAAATATCACAGCTATAAATAGCTCTACACTGCATTGCTTTGAGTGTACATCTGTCTGCATAATGTTGCATCTGCTCTCACCAAATGAACCAGTTCTCTGCATCAAAAAAGGGGGGAGGCAACCAATAACTGTATTAAATCGTGGAAAATTTCAAGCCACTTCCACTTTTGTTAATGGCTGTGAGAAAAGTTTGGTTTTGGAAGCAGCAAGCTATTCCATTAGGGCAAAAGTCTGTAACAGTCTCAAAATGTTATAAATGGATAAGTATTAGTGGATTCATGGTGATGTTCCTTCAGTTACTGTGAGTCATGAAAAGGAATATGCATTCTGACTTGTCTCACGAGCAATCACTACTGTGACTGGGATTTGTTGCGGGCTGGCAATAACATCGTCTGCAAATTCTGCACCTATAACTGTTATTTCTCACAGTTGCAGAGTTATAGTATGAAACAGCATCACCATCAGTTCTTGAATATCCTGGGTTGTTTTCACATCAGATTTAGTGAAGACAGTATGTCATAGGATCATACTAGGCTATTGGCCCTAAGGCCTCTATAAGCCTAGCTATGTTCCGTTATGGACCAAGATATATAGTCTATGTTTGTGCACGAATCTAAATTCAGCACTGGATGCCCCTGTCTAAGAGGGACATAGGTGAAACCCCTGGTTGTTAGATGAAGTATAATGGGAAGTTACTAAGGTCATTCAGGAGCTCGGTTTTACATGAATTGGGAGTTTGTTCCAGAGGAGTGGCAACCTCTGGGAGGCATATCTGTCTCTCCAGCATGTCCTGTTAATATCGCAGGCTAGGTTAAGATCCCTAGAGCAAATGAATCTTGTACAATTGGATTTGCAGATGTGCAGCAGCTTCATGAAGGCAGGGACTAAGGCTGCTCTGTAGGCCAAGCATAAGTCACCTCTAAGCAGTCTATACGATACTGAGTAAAGTGATAGGGCCTTTAGTTTGCCTGTGTAGGTCATGTGTTGTAGGCCCTGAATTTGCTTGGTGAGAAACCTCTGAGGTCTTTCCAGTTGCTGCAGATGTCTGGTGTGGTACATACAGAAGGGAGCATTGTACTGTATTATTGGTCTGATGAGAGCTGAGTACAGGGGAGTTACAACCTCCTTAGCTTTGGATGCTGTACCTTTGTTTATGAGCTATGCAATGCAGAAAGCCTTCCTTACTACTTTGGACACCTGATGATCAAAATTAAGGCTGCTATTAACTTGCTTTCCTAAATCTCTCACCACTGGGTTTGAAGTTAGGGGGATATTATTAATGTTGTAATTAGCAGGGTTTCTCCTTTGCCGAAGGGGATGATAATGCATTTTTTTTTGTTTAGTTTAAGTCCGTGGTTTTGACACCAATCCTTTGTCTGTGTAAGCCCAATTTGCAGTATGTTAACATCTTTGGGGCATTCAATGATTGCACCCAGTTTGCAGTCATCAGCAAACTTGATAAGCCATGGGCAATCTATTTTCGCCTGGACTTCTGAAAAATAGATACCAAACAGTAGGGGGCCTAGCACAAATCCCTGTGGAACACCACTGGTAACAGGTCTGCTAGAAGAGTTATCATCCTCAATTTTGACTGTATGTGTTCTGTTTGTGAGCAAGTTGGCAACCCATCTAGTGACGTAAGGGTTAATCCCCAGCTGGGTGAGTTTCTTAATGATGCCTGAGTTAGGGATTGTGTCAAAGGCTTTGGCTAGGTTGAGATAGACAGTGTGAACTGTTTTGCCTTCATCCATGGCCTTGGTGACATTCTCAAAGAAGTCCACCAGGTTTAGCAGGCAAGATCTGCCCTTAATGAAGCCAAACTGGGTCGGGTGAAGAGTTTGAAGGTCACCTATATCCCTGTTGATAAGATCTATGATGATTCTCTCCACGGCCTTGCAGATAAGGCTGGTTAGGCTTATGGGTCTATAGTTCCCAGGGTCAGTTTAGGGACCCACTTTGTGCAAGGAGATTACAGCTGCTGTTTTCCACACAGCTGGGACAAAGTCAGTGCTTAGACTGAGATTGAAGAGCGTACTCAGCGGTTCCGCTAACTTCTGTTTTAGACCATTTAATAAGCAGCCTGGGATGTTGTCTAGTCCCATAGAGGCTGTATTTTTGGCTTTGGAGAGTGTGGCTGTGACCTGCTGTCTGGAGATACTAGGCAGAGGACCGGTGACAGGTATGTTATGGGGTATAATTGGTGGGGACCGGGGGGGGGTGAAGTTTTTGCGAGACCTGTCCGCTAGCAGGTTGGCAATGACCTCAGGTTCAGTATAAGTGGTACCGTCCACAGCTGGTTCGGCACAAAGCTGGGCCCTCCATTTTAGACATTTAGTACATGGGTTAGTGCTTTTAGAACATTCAATATAGTCTAAAAACTAATTTGATTTAAAATCTGTTGCAGCCATTATGTATTCTTAAACTATTATACAGATGTTCAGGGGACAAGAGCAAAAATCCAAAAAAAGCAGTAAGCTTGATTTCCTATACTTCTTATTGTTAAACCATGGGAAGAGTTGCTTGTCATGCTCTTTGGAGACATGTGTAGCCAGTATCTACAGGCCAATAAAACTCTGACTGTGGGAAATTGTAAATTTGACCTACTTATTTAAAGCTATTACCATCTCAGGTACAGATATGTCACGGTGGTGCAGCGGTAGTGTTGTTGCCTCACAGCAAGAGGTTCTTCCATTCGATTCTCGGCTGGAGTGCGGGGAGTGCCTTCTGTGTGGAGTCTGCATGTCCTCCCCGCGGTTGGGTGGCATTCGAAAGACATGCGTAAATGGGCGTGCCTTCATTGAAGGTTGGATGGCGAGCTGGCACCTCGACGTTCATGAAAAATCTACTGCCATCGTTAGCGGACCGGAGTTCCGCTGTGGCGACCCCTAACCGGGAAAAGCTGAAAGACAAACAACAACAACAACCATCTCAGGTACAGACAATTAAAATTAGTTTTAAATAATAGCTACATGTATTAGTTATAAAAATAGGCAAACATTAATTGTAGTGAAGTGCTGACTAGGTCCATTGCACGTGAGTGATATGTGAGACCACCATAATAGAATAAAGACTCGTATGGGCACTACATTCATAAGCAAGTGTGCAACTGCATGTAGTCCAAGAGCTCTCTGCAGCTGCAACAGTGGCCAGTATTTCTTGACAGAATAAATATTATTTAAAACCATTTATTAAATACTGAATTCCTTATGCCACTTCATTTAAATTTCATGTTAAGTATTAGACCAGCTGCCCCCACCCCCGCCAGTAGTTTAGTCTGATACATAATTAAAAGCTTAGAATCACAGTGATGCTGCCAAATTCTGGATACTTTATGCAGACAGGGTACTATTTTTGCTGGGAAGAAAGGTCAGGGCCACCCAGCTTTCATCTCTATCCAGATAGGCAAGGCAAAAGTCAGACCTAGGACACTTGCTTGCCGTGATCACTGTTACCACAAGGACCACAGTTTGACAGAGAAAAAGGCATTATCTAACTGGCTCACAAATTTGAAATGAGAAATACAGTGGCAATTCACAGGGAGGGAAGTCATATTTCTTTTTAAACTACAGTTGCTAATCTCCAGACCCCAGAAAGTTACTTGTACATAAGTATGCTGGTGGCCACATTAGGAAAACACTGCCTAGTGTACTTAATGTATCTTGGAATAACACAAGAACTTCATTTCAGCTTCACTGGTGGTCTGAATTGTTGGAAAGAATGAAAGAATGCATGTCTCAACAGCTGGTATTGGGTGAGTGGGAAACACAGACTTTCTAAGTAGTTTGCCTTCTGCAATCCAGTTTGATATTAACAGGTGTGACACTCCAGTATGGGGGGTAAGGGTTATCCTTAGGGTGCATTCTCACCTTTTCAAGCCCCTTCCATAAAGAGGTCATTCGGGGTTGCCATCTGGCATGTTTTACACAGACTTCCCTAACTTTGCAGAACACATTCTAGTCAAACAAAGCAGCAGTGTCAGAGCACTGTTTGCTTTAACATAAAACAAATAGTATCTCTGCATACTGAAATTAATTTCAAAGCAAAATTTACTCTAATGTGTTTAGGTAAAACACAATAGCAACAGGGAAAAAAAGAAGCATGCAAAATGCATTGGAAATATTTCTCTGCTCTGTGTTGTAACTTTTTTGTTTTGTACATTTCTCTTACCTTCCTTCTGACATCTGTTTCTGTAGACTAGCTAAGGCAGACTGAGACTTTTCGGTCAGTCTTGTTCCACTGATTAGCTACTCCCACATCAATTTCATACAAATACACAAAGGGCATGTCTTAAAAATATATCGAGATTTTATGATACAGCACTGGGAAGAGAAAAGGGCAAAGCTGAAGATGAAGTATTATTGCAAAATCTTGACAGGCTGAGAAAATAAAGTGTGGAGTTCCAGTCCTATGTCTTGTGTTGATATGCTTGCCACTCCTGCTTAAAATACATCCCACAATATATTTTTTAATGGTGGAAAACAATTCTTCCCTGTCCTAACATTCTATCCCATCTTACCCTTATATGTTCTCTTATGTTTACCTTTCTTTCAACTTTGTTGGTCCTTTCTATTTTCCCTTGTCTCTGCTCATTCTGTAATGTCTCTTCTGTTCCCTCTGAAATCTTCCTCGGTGGAGGTTCAGACTGCAGTCATTTATGTCCCTGCCTTTTGCTGATCAAGCCCTCAGTACTAACACATGGTTATTATATCAATAATCTGTGGCAGGCATGGGATCAGGAGAAAATGACTGGCAAGTTTGACCCTATTGGTGAATCCTGTTCAAAAGATCTGCCCATGAGGAAATAATCCTACCATCAACCCTCACCCTATTTCCATGATTACTGACATTATACCAGAGCTTAAGTTATTCAGGTATACAGAAATGAAATGAAAAATGACTGTTTTTACTACCATCTGGCTTTGTGTGTTAACTATGGAGCCTAAAAGTATTCATTGCTTGTTTAGTAGCTACTTCAGTCTAATTTTTTTCTTTGCCACAAATGTGGTGCTCTGTAACACTGTACTGACAACTGGCTACCACAGGAATAATTGTGATCAGTATGGTGATATTTAACATCACACAGCTCATACAGAAAGCATATTTCATCAGGAATACAGTAACATTTTGGAAATGCTATGAAATATGAGGTTGCACTGTTTCCCATAACTCTAAAAGGGTGGATATGGCAAATTTGTCCCTGTTGGAGTTTTCATTCTATAGTCTGATTTCTTTATTGGTACTAAAGTAATGTTTTACATGCTACCATGCTATAATGCATATTAAGTATCTGTAGGTCTCTGTTACTTTGGCATTGAAGCAGGCCTGGGCTGCTAGTATGATCATCAAGTAGTACAAAAACGGCACATTTATCGGGGGGAGGGGTGTAAATGTGTCTAGTGCGCCACTGCTATCCGACAAATGCTGGTATGGGACACAACAACCAGCAATACATAGGCTGACATGGGTACATTTAGGGAAGCATGTATGGTGATGTGTTTAGTCCTCAGCATGATAGCACTGCAGATACATCTGGGGACTTTGATTCCGATGGTGAATCTAGTTATCCAAAAGCCTAGGCACTAGATGAAAGCTCCACTCAGCATTCTACCATCCAGCCACAGCAGTCACTACCAGGGTGGCCAGGAAGAAATGAATATGCCAGGCATTTTCATGGGATTTGGATGAGATCCTATGGTGAAAATGGTGTGAGTATGTCAAACTGAAGAGCTCCACCAGTTCATGTAAGTGGTTAGCTTTACAGGAAGATTCTTGAAGTGTGAATTGGCAATATTTCCTGATGATGTTCTTAAACCTTTTCCTGTTCATTTATAACTCCATGCCTTTGCCTTTCCCATATTTTTACTATTCAATTGTTCACCACTGACCAGCTCTTAACAATGTTCTGCCTGATATCACATAACCCCTTTTGTGCTTTTTTCTATGTATATGATTTAATGGGAATGTTTTAATTTTTTATTTATTTTTACAAACTGGATAGATAAATTGATCCAAGGACTCCTTTCACCACAAACTGGGCTAAATGGAGAAATATAGTGATCCTGTGTGTATGCTCCATCCTGTATGTTCATATGTGTATAAGCCATGTTGATGCTCCCATGTGTATTATCCCGTGAATACGTTCCTGTGTCTGTGCTCTTATATGTGTGATCATGTATGTTTGCATGTCTGTATTGCCATGTGTATGTTCCCATGTGCATGACCCAATGCATATTTTCTTATGTTTACGACTCCCTATTTTCCCATGTGTATGATCCTATTCTCGTATTACATACCCTCATTCCTCTTACCCTGTTATTAACTAGCTGCAGTACACTCTCAATTAACTTTATGTTCCTGTTCCAATATGCCCACTGAACTAAACACAATATACTGACACAGATGTCAACAGTCCTTTGCATAATAGAAAGCTAACATGCCTGTATGCAGTCCACCTGACAATGAATCCCAGCATTCTGTTCACTTTTACACTTTTCTCTCATGTCACACAACCTCATCCAGCATGTAGTAATTTTAACACAGATCTTTTTCCCTATCCTCATTTTGCCTTAGCAGTACTTTTACCTTCCTTGATTCTCTGATAAATATCTGTCCGCTATTTCCAAAAGATTCCATCTGCCACCTAGCTGCTTGCCCTGCATGCTGGATGCTGGCTTCCCTGTCTTTACTTTGATAACTCTTCTTTTTGTCTGCCATTCCCTGTCACACTGCAACACTTGTAACTTCTTTCCCTTTTTTAATCATTTTTCCCAAAGCACCTGCTAACCATCAGTGCCCCATGTGTTTTGAGGCCATTATTCAGACAGTGGTAAACTTTTCTGCTGAAGTCCCTTATTGTCTTACCTGCTGCATGCTCTACTATAGTTGGTGTTACAGTGCCAGGCCAATTTCCATGTGTGTCCACACATGTATCAACCGGACACCTGACTATAGTACAATGTGTTGCTTGGCAGCTTCCATGTGTGGCTTGACCTAATGCCTTCTGATACATTCTCCCAACCTCTGTTGTGTGCATGGGTATGGTGGGACCCCTCACCCCTCCAGGATGAGCAAACTAGTGTCAACGACTCACTTCCATCTACCCAGCTGACTTGTTCAGGTCTCTGACAGTTAATAATTCTAGTTCGTCTGAGCAAAGTCAAGAATTTATCCTGCGATACAAACCCAACACTTTCTTTGTTCTAACTTGATGTTCTGCTGCCATTTCCACTCTGCCCTACCTTTATCCTCCCACTGCTTCATTATGTGCCGCATCATAACTTGCAGTCATTCCCTACTGTCTAGTGACTTTTCTATCTCATAGCTGCCCATAATTTCCACTCATCCACTGGTTCACAGCTATAAGAGACTGCCCGCTATGAAGTACCTCCACTTTATCATATTCTTCGTTCTCTCTCCATTTCCTCTGTCAACTAATTGCTTCCTCCACGTGGTCAACCACCTGCAAGTCTGCAGCTTATTCCTATCCCTACCCCCCCAAAACTCACCGATTTGCAGCCTGACCCTAGGCCAGTCCCACAACTACATATTTTACCCATCTCAAATCTTACCTGTCCCCCCAGCAATAATCCAGGAACCCCACATCAAAATTACTGGCTGTAATGTCCTGTTTTATTCTCTTGTGTTAAAAAAGAGTTATGTGCTGTTTAACACAGAATATTCAGCACGGATGGATATAAATAAATATAGCCCTTTAGTAAGCTCAGGCCCACAAAGCCTTGGAAAACAAAGAAAAACACAATCATCATTAAATCATTCTCAAACCAATCCCAGAATCCACCGTGACCCCACTAAACCAAACAAAGAATCAGAAAAGGAAAAAACCTCCTAAATCAAATCTGCCTTGGCTTCACTGTGTTATGTAAACCTGAGGTCAGAACGTTTGCATAATTCACATATGCACATTTGAAATCTCAGCACCTACCACCTGAGTGATTAGCTGGGAGGTGTTGGGCTAGTATGCTAAACTCTTTCCTCCTCCTCAGAATTCAGTAGCTTTAAGACTGTGCACTCTCCTTAATCTTACCCTGACTTCAGTCTGCACTGTCATATTAACTACAGGCAAGTCAGAAACTTCATACTTATTAAGAGACAAGAGACAAGAAAAAGAACCAAATTAACAATAATTAAAAAATGAACGAAATTAACAACAATGATTTAATTGTACCTTCGTTGAAGGTTGTGCGTCAGGGCTGGTAACTCTGCACGTAAAAATCAACTACCAATCATTAGCGGACCGGAGTTCCGCTGTGGCAACCCCTAACCAGGAAAAGCCGAAAGACACAAACAAAACAACAATGATTTAATTATGGTGGCGCAGCAGTCAGTGTTGTCACCTCACAGCAAGAGGTTCTTTGGTTCAGTTCTTGTTTGGATCTCCTTCTATCCCGAGTCTGCATGCCCTCCCTGCGCTTGAGTGAGTTTTAAAGACATGCAGGTAGGTGCTATGTGTATTTGTGTGCCTTCTATGAAGGTTGGGCGCTAGGCTGGCAACTCGACACCATAAAAACACCACTGCCAATTAATCTGCAGACCGGAGATCCACTGTGGCGACCCCTAACCGGGAAAAGCCGAAAGACATTGCTTTTGCAATTAGCAACATAGGCTAAAGAAAGAAATATGGCAGAGGAAGTGGGAAGATGAGTTAATTTAAGATTCATTCATTAGGATAGGAAAAATTGTTCAAGCCACTGCAGGTAAAAAACTCAAAGTAAGAGTGCTCAAAGGACTTGGGAGACATACTGGATGCGAATTTTATATCAATATTTTTGAAGAAGAAACAATGTTGAGTACCTTGCAGTTAGGAAATAGGTGTGTGTGTGTGTGTGTGTGTGTGTGTGTGTGTGTGTGTGTGTGTGTGTGTGTGTGTGTGTATGTATGTAGGGGTGGAGTTAACCATAAAGATTGGGAGTTTTCACAGAAAAGCATCGGGGTCCTGAGTGGGTAGATCAATGAGGTCTGAAGGTCTATCATCACTGACTGCTATATGCTAGAGGATATGTGGAAGTGCTGCTTAAAGAACCTAAAGCTGTTCAGTTGTTCCAGCAGTAATGTGCTGTAGTTGGGTGGGGAATGATACTGTTCTGCAGGCAGGTGGGACAAGGTGGGAGCTGAATAATTTAAGGCTTGCTAGGATAGATTGGGATATGGATAATTGTAGGCTTGTTATAATAATATCCACACCTAGAAAGGTGAAGTACATGTCAATGAACCGGGTGTGGGTGGAGCTTTACAAATATAATGGCTTAGTAGAGATTGCTAAGCAGTGTGCATTCACTGATTCATGTTATTTCACCAGATTCAGTGCCATGATTTGATTACAGGAACACAAAATACAGCAGACATGATATACCCAGATATCAGCAAGGCCTCTGAATCCTTCCCTCATAAAAGGGTTATAGAAGAAGTTTGAGCTGCACAAGTGAGAGCCAGATGACTAGCTCCATATGCATTTCATTAAGTAGTATGTGGCAGATACTGATGATAAAAGAAACTGTTGTCAAAAGGAGGGAGGTAACATGAAGAGTGCTGGAACAGACTGTCATGGCACCATTTTCTTCAGTATAGTTTGTGTCAAGTTTTACTGCAGGATTTGCAGGAAGGCTAAAGCTGTGTATTGATGCTTCAAAGACCAGTACAGTACTGGCAGATAGGAGTCATTAGTTTATAGAAAAGCCTCTGGAAATTAAAAAAATGGATAGACAAATGGCAGTTGGAGTTTAATGGTAAGAAATTCAAACTATATACTGTGGAGGAAAATCCCTGATACTCAGTATAAACTGGTTAAGCTAGTATGGTGGGATGGAAAGTGGAACACATGTATTTAGCTGGCATTTTATTTACCTAACAACAAAATAACTATATAATGACAAATAAATAGCTGGTGCCAAAATTATGGACTGAAACTAAATGCCAGAAAGTGCATTATTGTATCCTTTGGGAAGTCATCTATCCCAGAGAACTACCACATTGACAATACGCCCCTAAGACTTGACCCAGTTGTTCTGGATTTGAGAACCAAAATTGACAGTGACCTAACTTTTGACCAATGTGTCCATTGTTATAAGAAAGCCTTTCCACATTGCACAGTTTATAAACAAAGGGATTATGTCTAAGTATGTCATTGGCACCTTTACTCAGCCCTCATTAGGCCAGTTATTGAGTATAATGCCCACTTTGGTATGTATTTGTCCAAACACATGCAACAACTGGAATGCACACAGAGATACCTTACTAAAAGGATACAAGGCCTAAATAACATGTCCTACATGGACCAACTCAAAGCTCTGTCAATATACTCGGCAGCCTACAGCTAAGAGGTGACCTGTGTCTGGCATACAAGGCATCATCCAACCCAGTACTGATGTACTTACTGCACATTAGCAAGTCAAATGGCATCAGAAATATTCAGTAGAGGGATCCAAGTCTCTTCTGCAACATCAACAGAACAGCTTTGAGGGATAGGTTCATCTTGCAGAGGGTACCACTGCTCTGGAACAGACTCTCGGTCAACATTAAACAAAGTTCATCCCTATCCATATTCAAGTGTAACTTGGATCTGTGGATGGGAAACAGAAACTGTACCCCAAAACTGCCCCCTGTACTACTAATGGACAGAGGCAGCTCCTAAATGCTTTATCCCAAGCACAAGTCCTCTCAAATTGTGTATGGTATGATCCCAGTTATTCTCATTAGGGGTAATATATAATTATCGACCAATGGATGGGTAAGGCCAATCTATAACCAAATGGGATAGGTTAATTCAAGCACAAAAAAGGAAATTCGGCAGCTGGCCTAGTACTTACTTCTGAACCCATGACTAATACACTTCTTCTCAGTGTGTGTGGGGTTGCAACACTCCCATGTACCATCCTCCTTTTTTTCTTCCTCTTATGTTTCATTCTTTGTAGCAACCCAGTCCCCCCGTCTATCACTGAATCTACCCACTTCTCCCACTGCCTCTGGACTATCTCTGTTCTAAGGTGGGGGCCAGCGTGCAACCTAAGGGCATCCTGGGAGATTATGTTATTCACTTCTTCCACTGGGATATTTTTTTATTTATGATCTAGTACTTGGTATCCCCATATCCCTTGCTACATTTAAGGGCTACTTCCACCTATGGGCCACATTTCCCTGCAGGGAATGCCTAGGTAAATGCCCCTGGAATGGGCATGCCCATCCCTCACTGCCAGCACCTTGGAAACCCAAGCCACTAATCAAACCCAGGTCGCATGGGCCATAGTTCAAGCTTTATCCCTCTGTGTCATAGCACTAGCCCCAGTACTTTCCTTCTTTCATATTAATATGAGGATCATATCAGAGGAAATTGTGGAAGATTACTGTAGGAGTTAGTCATGTTAACATCAGCCAAATGTTCTGTCTGTCTACCACCTGATTATACTAATTGTACTGGGTAAGGTGAATTATAAGAGAAAAAAACAGAAGCATTTATATCTCGTAGAATAGACTATTTGAGACTTGAGACAACATGCAGACATAGTGCTTAACTTAATAGAATGTGTGGGTGCCTAGTAGGAGGAGCAAGCCCATGGATACTGTGGTTTTCTTGTACAAAGTGCTAAGTGATGATATCTCAGTGAATGTTTCATACTCTGGAAGCTATTTTAGAAGGGAGAGAGGGACATCTTACTAATGGAAGGCATTCTGAGGAGAGTCATGAAGATGGTGACCAAGATGGGAGAACTGAGCTTTGATGGACACTTAAAAGCTTGGTGATACTATTGCACACTGTGTCCTTAAAGGGGTGGCAGGATTAAAACTTTTTTTAAACAAAAAAAAACATCTTTTTGAATAATCACTTATGACATTGGCAATCATTCATTTATATAAATAAAAACAAACCATATTGACATATTTTCAGTTGCAAACATTATACATCATACATAATCTTCTATACAGTCATTGTCAATTGCACATTATATAACTCATTTAATTCCCATCTCCCCTTAAACCCCATCCCTCCTCCAGTACATTATTTTGCATGTATTGTTACCACAATTCCCATTTTTGTATGTAATTTACTCCTACCTTTTTCTGAAGATCCCACTTCCATTTCTTTTATTTCTGTTACTGTACTCACTGCTTCTAATGTGGTTGATTTAGACTTTGATTTCCATTTTCTAGTAATTGTTTTTTTTTTCTATTTTTTGGCAGTCACCAGAATTGCAGGATTGGAACTTATAAAAAAAAGATGGGGCAGAAATGGACATGACTAACAAGTAGGAAAGGACACTTTAATGCTGACATGAGGAAATCTTATTTTACGGTGCAACCATGTCATGCCCTTCCTAGTTGCATGATTAAGTACATTACAGCTGATGAGATTACAAAATGCCTCACACTCATAGAAAGAGACAGAGGACTGTACAGGTAGATGCAACATTCTGCTCATTAAATGGATCTGGTGTCATGTTCCATTGGCCAAATTAATATATTGTATATCAGTTAAAACAACAAACTTTAATTCTGTTGTGTTTGTTTTTCCAAACAATAAAATAACTGTATTGAGTATAAAATGTAGACAAACAGACAGAGTGCAACTACAGTGGAGCTGTAGTTACTTAGAAATGTGTGATGGGATTAGTAACGTAAGTCAAAGAGCATGATTAAAAACGGCAATACTGAGGCCCTTCTTAAACCTCTTAATGGTTCAGTAGTCTCTTGGATAAAAAGATAACAGGACAAAAAGCTCCATACAAATTTGCCAGATACCAGACATTTCCAGACAAACCCTTGGATAGTCCATAAATCCATCATTAAAGAATGAAGGCACTGTGTGAGTTTATATGGTGGCAGCAGCTCTTTACAGGGTTGGGGTCTCAGGTCAAATAGGGCTGTATAGTTCTCCAGCATGACTATGAAGATGATTATATGCCTTATAGGTACTCAATGAATATCAAGTGGTTTTTAAAATTGGAAGGCTCTGAGGGACACCTTAGCCACAGCATTCTGGACTACAAATGAATGGCAGGTACCACTTACAGTTTTCTCATAGTAAAGGCTGTTATGGGTGGCACACTGGCGCAGTGAGTTGCACTGACACTTCATAGTAAGAGGTTCTCTGATTCAGTTCTCAGCTGGGGTGCTTAATGGGCAGAGCCTGCATGTCCTCCGTGTGTGTGTCTCTGTGTGTGTCTCTGTGTGTGTCTCTGTGTGTGTCTCTGTGTGTGTCTCTGTGTGTGTGTCTCTGTGTGTGTGTGTGTCTCTGTGTGTGTGTGTCTCTCTGTGTGTGTGTGTCTCTGTGTGTGTGTCTCTGTGTGTGTGTCTCTGTGTGTGTGTGTGTCTCTGTGTGTGTGTGTGTCTGTGTGTGTGTGTGTGTGTGTGTGTGTGTGTGTGTGTGTCTCTGTGTGTGTGTGTGTGTGTGTGTCTGTGTGTGTGTGTGTGTGTGTGTCTCTGTGTGTGTGTGTGTGTGTGTGTGTCTCTGTGTGTGTGTGTGTGTGTGTGTGTGTGTGTGTGTGTGTGTGTGTGTCTCTGTGTGTGTGTGTCTCTGTGTGTGTGTGTCTCTGTGTGTGTGTGTGTGTGTGTGTGTGTGTGTGTGTGTCTCTGTGTGTGTGTGTGTGTGTCTGTGTGTGTGTGTGTGTGTGTGTGTGTGTGTGTGTGTGTGTGTCTGTGTGTGTGTGTGTGTGTGTGTGTGTGTGTGTGTGTGTGTGTGTGTGTGTGTGTGTCTCTGTGTGTGTGTGTGTCTGTGTGTGTGTGTGTGTGTGTGTGTGTCTCTGTGTGTGTGTGTGTGTCTCTGTGTGTGTGTGTGTGTGTGTCTCTGTGTGTGTGTGTGTGTGTCTCTGTGTGTGTGTATGCATTTTGAGTTATTGTGGCTTCCTTACACTTCCTAAAGACATGCAGCAAGTGGATCAGTAACTAAATTGTCTGTAAGTATGAACGTGGTATACATAATACAGAAGAAAAGCCTGGCAAGCTACTTTCAGTTTCTACTTGCGTAATAAACTCTGTAGATATCATTGGCTTTTCATGAGGTCACTACAGGGAGTTGGATGCAATTTGATAGCTTTGAAAGATTGTCATGGCATGTACCATTATTGCAGATCTCTAATGCACAATGATGTATTTTACCTTGCTAATGCCACAAAATGATAAAAAGTAGATCTTATGATGGTTGGTTTGACAGTCACTGCTAGGCATCAATGTCATGATTTAGCCACAACCAAAGTGGTTAACTCATGGCAGCGAAGCCCATGTGCATCAATATTTCTGGACATGCAGAAACCTTAATGATCCATAAGTTTATCTATGACTATTGTAGACCTACAACATCCTTATTTAAGCATAAGGTTTCTCTTGCCATTTAAAAACAAGTTTGTTGTACAGCTACACTTACTCAAGCTGCCACATCATTGTATATTATGATCCACTGGAGATAATCCCTGGATATGCTGTATATGCATTCATTACTTTACATGCTGGCACATATGTGGTACATCTCTGGACTTCATATTTGTGCCACCAATGCTGCAGCAGTTATACTGAGCCTGTTGCTAACATGTTCTTGTTGTTCTCTTTTATTTTAAAGGAACAAAATACAGCAGTAAATTAGCTTAAGGGTAACTGTGGTGCTGTAAGAAGTTCTATTAATTTGTTTAAATATATGTTTGCAAACTAAGCCAATAATCTCACAATGGCAGCAAGTTCTCTTTAACTGACTCATGAGCTGAATGGATCTTTTTGTGGTGATAACTGCATTTTCAAACTACAAATCGGTAATGTACAAGGCCCACTGTATAAAAGGAAGAAGATAATGAGGGATGTAGAACATTGCCATAGTTTATCTATACATCTCGCCAAGCTTTTGAGTTAATTATTTATTGATTGCACTGCCATTGCAGTTACACATCATATATATACTCATATGTGAAAAGTGGAGATTTATTTATTTCCCAGGATAGAACGTTGATCTACACGGACCCTTTTCAGACTCAACCCAAGAATACTGTCTTGTTAAGTCACTTGATTAGAGTCACACAGAAGGCACATGGGGGTTGACGAAATCAAACCTTGGACAACAGGAAGCAGCTTTTTAACAGTTTACAGCAGGCAGCAGCTCATAGACTTAATCCACTGCACTAACTGCCAGACTAATGTAGTTGTGTGTAATTTGAGGGGTCTATATTATAACCTCGAATTTTATAAACAATGAATGTTATAATATCGAACTCATAATGTCGAACGCTGAAAACAGCGAAGGTGCAGGACACCAAATTCTTTCCCAGGGAAAGAATTCGGTGGGGCGTTGCTGTGGCTTTGCTGTTTTCAGCGTTTGATATGTTGGAACGTTACGGGTCGGGTTCAGGTAAGTGTGCGATTGTGTGTAGGTTAGGGCTAGGAAGCGGTTTAGGTGAGTTATGGTTAGGTTAGAGAGCAGGTCAGGTAAGTGTGCGGTTGTGTGGATGTTAGGGTTAAGGTGCGGGTCAGGTAAGTGTGCGATTGTGTGTAGGTTAGGGTTAGGGGGTGGGTTAGGTGAGTTAGGGTTAGGGCATGGGTCAGGTAAGTGTGTGGTTGTGTGTAGGTTAGGGTTAGGGGGTGGGTTAGGTGAGTTAGGGTTAGGGCGCGGGTGAGGTGAGTGTGTGATAGTTTCGGACCTTAGGGTTAGGGTTGGGTTAAGGTAAGTGGATAGCTAGTAGTGTATGTAAACTTTATTGTAGGTTTAGGTGTAGGATTTTAAGTGTATGTGTGTGGATTGCTGTTTTTTGTGTGTGTTTGTGTTGTGTGTATGTTTCTCGGAATAGAGATTTTTTCCCTGGGAAAAAATTCGCTATTCTGACTGTTCGATGTTTTCAGATTTCAGTGTTTGGGGTTCGATATTATAACATTCGATGTTAAAGAACTTCGATGTTAAAATATAGACCCGTATTTGAGAGCACAGATATGGCTGGGTACTGTAGCATTGTGAACAAAAATCATTGTAATAAAAAAAATCAAGGCCAGAATCTGGATAATTCTTTAAATATATATATATATTTACCAGGAGTAGTGCATCAATCAGTATTGACTGATTTCTTGCTCAGCAGAGGTCAAATACAAACATTTCACAAACAAAACAGCAGAAATATAATCAATAACCGAGTAATTCAGACTAATTACATAGAAACAATGTATATGAGCATTTTAGTAAACAAGGAAAATATAATGTACAATATATACATTAGTTTCTAAGGTGGATCAACCTTTAGTAACTCTTGAGAGGAGAAGTGGAAAAGAGGTATGGATAGTGTGATAGGTGATATGTAGTGCTGAAAGAGAGCATTCGGCTTGAATGAAGAGATGTTTTTTGAGTTGCATTCAGAATTTTGGATAAGTGTTGACTTCCTTTAGGGTGATGAGAAGAGCTTGACAAAGAGTAGGTGCCTGAGTAGAGAAGGCACTTGCAGTGTGCCATGGAGCTTGGTCTTAGGGGTAATGAGAGTTAATATGATATTGTTTGTGAGTAGTGTCTTGGGTTACATGAAGAGTTTTTTTCATGAAGTTTAGCTGCAATGGGAGCAAATGTCTGGAGCTGGGGTAGTTTGTAGAGTTTGGATCCTAACAGTGGGTTAGATCTCTGTTTTATGGGCAGCCATTTGGCTTTTTTGTGGTAAGACAGTGATGCTATATTTCAAAACTCTGGCTATAGTGGCAGGGTTACTGAATTTTATCAGTCAGATGATAAAATGAAATGGTGTTTTAAAAAATAATTATTAAGGAGAGTAAAAAAGTGACCTTTCAACCATAACAGTAAACAAGGATTATATTTTGCCCCAAGGTTTGCTTCAAGCAGTTTCAGTGATGACTTAGAGAAGGAGTACAAAATATACTTTATGCTGTTATGTACAGCTGTAACTCAGAGATGTATCTTCAGCAACAAATAAGGTGTGGAGAAGATTAGGAAAGCTAGTATGTACTGCCTTATGTTTGTTGTATGCTGTATAAGTTTGGTGCACACTGTGTAAGTTGAATGCATAGTGTGTACAGTTTGTACAAATGATGTGGAAATTTAGTACACACTTTATGAGCATGTAAGAGTGGCATTCAGAAAGTTTTTAAGATTGGTACATATTGTGTAAGTTTGAAATACACTGCAAGTTTGGTGCACTTTAAGTATGGTACACACTGTGTAAGAGTGGTGCAAACTGTGTACGCTTGGTGCACACTGTGTAAGGTTGGTACACACCATACATTTGGTGCACACCATGCAAGTATGGTGCATCCTGTGTAAGGTTGCTGCACACTGTGTAAGTTTAATGCACACTATATAAGAGTGGTAGTGTTCACTAAGTAAGTTTGGTGCCCACTGTGTAAGTTTGGTACACACCATACATTAGGTGCACACTATGCAAGTATGGTGCATCTTCTGTAAAGTTGCTGCACACTGTGTAGGTTTAGTACACACTATATAAGAGTGGTGGTGTTCACTACGTAAGTTTGGTGCACACTGTGCACGTTTGGTACACACCGTATGTTTGGTGTCACTGTGCAAGTATGGTGCACCCTCTGTAAGGTTGCTGCACACTGTGTAAGTTTACTACACGCTGTATAAGAGTGATGGTGCTCACTATGTACGTTTTGTGCACAATGTGTAAGTTTGATACACACCATAAGTTTAGTGTTCACTGTGCAAATATGATGCACCCTCTGTAATGTTGCTGCACACTGTGTAAGTTTAGTACACATTGTAAAAGAGTGGCAGTGCCCCTCTGTAAGTTTGGGGCACACTCTACAAGTTTGATGCCCCTTCTGTAATGTTGCTGCACACTGTGTAAGTTTACTACACACTGTATAAGAGTGGTGGTGCTCCTCTGTAAGTTTAGTGCACAATGGCCAAATGTGGTACACCATCTGTAATGTTGCTGCACACTGTGTACGTTTAGTACACACTGCATAAGAATGGTGGAGTCTCCTCTGTAAATTTGTTCCACACTGTAAAAGTATGGTGCACCCTCTGTATGGTTGGTGCACAGTATGTACGTTTGTTGCACACAGCGCAAGTTCAGTACACACAGTGCAAGAGTGATTAACACTGTTTTGTGCACTCTGTGTAAGCCTGGTGCTCAGAAATTACATAGGGTTGGTACACAATGTGTCAATGAGTTGAAGGAGTATAAATATTGATACATAAGAGTAATTCAGAGACATGTTTCCTGGTGAATCCAGTGCAAATGAGTTATATCAGTATGATGTTGATGCATAAGAGGGAGTCAGAAACAAGAGTGCTTATACAACATTGTTTTGCAGTACACAGTAGTATGACACTTTACAAACAATGCATACAGATGAGTGTGACATATACGAGGCCAGATCAGAGTGTGCAGACACCTGCATGAGTTAGAAATACAAAAAATACTGAGTAAAATGTATCATATTTTATATAAGTAGAGTTATATAGAGAGTGCAGTTACTCCAGAAAAAATGGTGCAACTGCTCATGCAGGGTGTTGTTTACTGAAGGAAAACAGGTAAGATGTAAGAAGAGAAAGTAAATTAAAAATATCAGCAAAAATGAATATGCCACCCCATTTGAATATGCAGAGTTGCCATTAAAGCTGTGGGAGATTAGGAAGCAAGAAGGAGAAAGCTACAGAAATCAGCAAGCTAACAAATGCTGATAAATGGGAAACCTTCAACAGGTAGACCTGATAAGGACATTGATAGGCAGGCAATTCCAGATCTGTGCCATGCAGAGTTAGATACATCTTGGGCATCGTAGGCTTATCTCAGTAGACACATATAGTAAAATGGCATTGTATGTAGAGTGCATTGGGACTGGGATATTTTAACAATGCTCACTGGATGGAGCAAAATAAAACTTCAGACATATGCATGAATTATTGTGTGAGAATTCTTTAATACAATCAAGGTGATAGAAAACCAACTAAGGAGGGGATGAGTGAGCAACAGTAGACCATCTCTCCTACTCTATGGGCAGTGCATTGATTTCCCATTGCTAACGAAATATCATCTAGTGGAAAACAATAGCTAACCATTGATAAAGGAATTAGCACTAATGCCATGACTGGCACAGTCTTAAAGGAGTGGACATCAGCATTAACAAATTGACTCAGAGTGATGGTTTGTTGTGTGAAGTTTACTATTCTGTATCTCATAGCTGATTGTTGACCTCTATCTTCTGGAAGCTTGAAACCTTTTCCCTGTTGCATTCTGATCTCCTTAGCCCATCTGTGGACTTAACAAACACTACCAGTATTTATGGATACACAGTCATGTGTACAATCATTTTAAATCTTGCTTTCTTTACATATAGCTTATGTACAGATCCTTGACTTTTATGTAAGCAACTTGGAGTAGCAGTTACATCAGCTTTATTAGAGCAGCTAATGTTTGTACAACTAACATACCAGTAAGTAACACATTTTACTATTTTATTTTTGTTACTTGTAATCTTGTAAATGCTTGCTTACTGTGTTTCTGTACCTATACACATCACCACATTTATCTGTACGAATGGTATGTGAAGCACAAGTCTACTCCAAAGGGCAGAACTCTGTGGGGCATGTGGACAAATTAGGACACATGCTGTAGGACCACTGAAGAAAGAAATGCAGAGGAAAGGTCAGCCCCCAGTTTACAGACTGCTGCAGTGTAGAGCTGCAAAAGAAGTAAGTTACTGCTTAGCAAGCATTGTGCTGGTAGTAGTCCAGATGCAGATGAGTTGCGCAACATGACTAAAAGTGTTAGCATAATTCAGAGACTGCTATATTGTGAATCAAGACTGTCTGGAGGAGCTGTGTTGCATCACAATTAGAGAGGTGCATTAAAAGAATGCAGTCCATTATGCTGTTGTGGGAGTCCAACTCGTGATCCCCAGCAGTACTCCCTCCTACACACGCTCAGGAAACACACACACACACACACACACACACACACACACACACACACACACACACACACACACACACACACACACACACACACACACACACTGGATTAATATTCCATCATGTCCCAATATACAGCTGCCACTGCTGTTTTACCAGATGCCACTTGGCTGTACTGACAGCAGTACAACTCAATGAAGGCCCCTAACATGGAGGACTCTGTACTTTATTTATACATATTTGTATTTTATTTATTTGTATCTATTAACTTGGTAGATGGGCTGGTCCGCAGATCCATTTTAGTCACAGCTTTGGATTTCCTATAACTCAAAGTATAATGCTCATATAAGGTGTAAGTAAGCTATAATTTATGAGAATATGTAATGAGCATAGCACAGTTCAATAACTTTCTGAATAATATTGCTCATTTCTGTGTGGGAGTTCTAGTACCACCAATCCACATTGTGTAGATACAAATCCTAGTTTGGAACACTATGCAATGTGCTCTGATATGGATATGTGTGCATGCAAGCACTTTAACAGTATATAGTTCACAGTGGTGCCCTGCTCCCCCCAGTACTTCTTGCATTGTTTGCAACATAACATATACAGTGCTACACTGCTGGATAGTGGAACCCACTTGTAATCATCCCCAACTCCTAAGTGCAGTTTCTTTCCTTTGTGATGAGCAGTGTGGCATTGAAATGGACAAAGTACTGAGATGCTGCTTAGCACTACATTCATTTAACACTGAGGCACACTGACCATATAGTGGAAGAAGAAACATTCAGTATCTGAACTGGCATCTATCAGCAATCAGGATGGTCACCCTCCATACTACAGTGGATTCAAAGTATAGAGTGCATATCTCAATCTCATCCTTCGTGTTAATATCCTGCATCTAAATCCCTCATATGTTTCAGCCCCAAATTACTGTAACTCACTTTTAAGCTGTGAACGAGATGTAGTGTGTGACAGAATTACTTATAAAAGACTTAATATGTACAAGACTTATAGAGTGACAATCGTGTGCACCAGATTTACACAGTGATTACCAAACTAACCTGATGAGTAGTAAACTTACACAGTGAGTAGCAAATTTACACAGTGGTTACCAAACTAACCTGATGAGTAGTAAGCTTACACAGTGAGTAGCAGATTTACACGGTGATTACCAAACTAACCTGATGAGTACTAAACTTACACAGTGAGTAGCAGATTTACACAGAGATTACCAAACTAACCTGATGAGTAGTAAACTTACACAGTGAGTAGCAGATTTACACAGTGGTTACCAAACTAACCTGATGAGTAGTAAACTTACACAATGAATAGCAGATTTACACAGTGGTTACCAAACTAACCTGATGAGTAGTAAACTTACACAGTGAGTAGCAGATTTACACAGTGGTTACCAAACTAACCTGATGAGTAGTTGAATTACACAATGAGTTCCAAACTTACACACAATGTATTGGACTTAAAACAGTGAGTACTAGACTTGCACAGTATGCACCAGATTTACACATCAGTTATCAAATTTACTGAATGAGTAACAGACCTATACAGTGGGTACCTGATTTAGACACCAAGTACCAGACTTGTGCAGTCTTTACTAACTTTCTGAATCCTACCCTGAGATGCTGAAAGGTAGAGGAGATAATTCCAGAAGTGAAGGAGTCACATGTTTCCCTAACAACTACATACTGTTGTTAAAAAATAAGTAAATATCTAAATGAGCTTTACTGGAAAAATTAAGCCTTTATGTTAATTATTAACCTAAACCATTATAAGTATTAATTATATTGATATAAAAATACCACAGTACCCTCAGTAACCTAAAAATATTTAAATGCATGGCAACTCTTTAATCTTACAATTCTGTTTTATTGCGTATAAGACATAAACAAAAGTTACTGGTTAAACCCAAAAGTGACATCTTTCCCATGCAGCTCTGTGCTGAATTTCCATTGCAAATCTGTGAAAATAGGACAATCAAGGTGATTCTGCCTTTTGATATGAAAACAGATTATTGCTGGTATGCACCCTGCCACAAAACACAGGTCCTTTCCAATCATGCATGCACCTTATGTTGTCTCGATCACACATCTGCAAGCTTCAATAGTGTTCCCAAAGACATGCATGAAATAATCCTGCAAGCTAAGGCAGAGTTTCAAAGAAATAACATTTAATAAAACTAACATAATAATTTACACAGAAACACAAAATACTGAAATATAAGTATTAATGATACTTGTGTCATAACAAACAGGACATTCTATAAGAAACTTGTTTTTAAATTCTAACTGAGTAATAAACACGATACTTTGAAATATTCATATATTCTTTAATGAATGGAATCTTTTTAACATGCAACTTTTTTTTTGTTAACTGGATAAACCCATTAGACCATAAATGCCCCTCAAAGAGACAGCCCCAGAGTATTGCTTCATAAAATGACTTTGGCTCACCATAGTAGACAGAGGAAAGGAGACCATTGATTACAGGATAAAGCTATGGAGCTATTTAGTAAATGATACCTGTAATATGCACCGACTGACAGACATTGCTTCTTTACTGTAAAAGGGCACCACCTCAGATGGATTTACCCAGTTAAAAATAAATAAAATGATCAAATAATTAAATAAATATGTTACTTCTGCTAGTGAAATGCAGTCTTAACATTTCAAATATTATACATTTTGCAATGATCAAGAAAAAACTGTTCTACAATTATCTTTAAAGTGAAACTTTTCAGTGCCCATCTTTTCTGCCAAACTATAAACCTTTCAATTTTAAAAGATCCCAGCGTATAAAGGCTTCCTCAGGAAACATTGATCATTACCAAGGCTTATTTCCCTTTAGTCACATTTCTTTGGGTAAGCCATCTTCAAAAGGCTTTTAGAACTATATATAGCTCAAGCCACCCATATGTGAACTGTACTATTTCCTGGCAGTCCCATTTGTTTAGAAGAAATACAGAAATATGGCCAATCTGCTTGTGTTGTTTTTGGATTTCTGTTTGAGATGCCAACAGCCCAGGTTCTGGAACTGGGTTGAATATTAACAGGCCTTGCTAAGTGCTGGGGAAAAACTCCTCAGACCCACTTAAAAATGATGGGTGTAGAAATCTATGATCCCAAAACCACATTATAAAACTGCAATTCAACTGAAGTTACAAAACTGAAACTAAATTTTAAGACTTTTGTAAAAAGACACTTGGAAAGCTGCATAGAAAACAATAAAAATGAAGTTAGTAATTTTTCTACTGGATATTAGTGGGACAAATGGTGTCATTAAACCTACGTCTCATCTGACAGTCTAGCACGCGGCCGCCCCCCAACACACACACACACGTAGACATTAATATTATAAATGCAAGGATACATAGCTTGAGAGAAAAACAGGAATCTTGGTTTGATGCTGCACCCAGGATGATGTGGCACTCATCAGCTTGCCAGCACACATATTCATCTGTGATTACTTCTACAAACATCCCACTGCCTACCTGTGATAGTTAGAGCCCAGATCTACACTTCTAGCCATCTTTCTGCTTAGGCTAAACAGGTTAAGGCACTGGTCATCATTAGCTTCAAAGCTTTCCTTTAGACATCCAGGCTAACAATGCATTTTCCTTAATTAAACTCTTATTTGGTTAGTCAAAATGGGAGGAGGTCAGTCACAAAAATTGGTCAAGTATTCCAGAATCTATTTTTAGCTGGGATATGAAATCACCAAATCCTAGAAGGCTTCAGAACTAACTTACAAAGATGTTTATTTATTGAATTGAAAGCACATGTTTTAAGAACAATGAATAACTCTCAAGTAAGTCATACATGCTTATACATTGTTTTTACCAGAATAATGTAAAAATAATCACTGTTGATATTTGTTGACATTGTTGAAATTCTGTGGTAAATAATATAAACCTATTCCACTGATATCTACTATATTATATGATTGTAATGTGTTGTTCTGTAATTGCATTATCGTGCTTCTCCGTTTGCGCAACTCATTGAATTTCGGTTGTGAATGACATGGTTTGATGACCAGCTGACCTACTAGTAATCAAACAGTTAAAGAAATAAATAAGAATTGCCATTTGATGAATACAGATTTGGATCCAAACGTACCTTTTTCAGGCCCAGCCGGAGAAGTAAAAAAGACCACAACAGTGATCACTATAGGAAATGATTTGATGCAAATATAAATGTATGCAAAGAATAAATAAGGCAATAACAACAGACAGACTAAAAACAAAAAGAGTACAACAGTGGTGTCCACAGAAGATGATTCAAAGAATACAGGTGAATGAAGAGATTCATCAAGGCTTCCTATCAGCATAAAATAACATTGTGTATGTATAATATACAACAGTAATATAACATTATATACGGTATTGACTTGTGAGGGAAAAGCAGAGTGAAGAGTAATATCGACATTCCCTAACATAAGTTCAGATGAGGTAAAGTACGCCTCTGATGAAGAAGCTGTAAGAAGAAAAAAGAGGCTAACTGAGAAGAGGCAGCCAAAGGAGGCAGAAGCCAGGACAGGAACCTTCCTCAAGAGCAAGCTAAATAAAACAAGAAATACAAAAACATGTAATTCTATATTACACATGTATTTATAAATAGCTTGCTATGATACTGTATTTCTGTGTGTTCCTAAAGCCAGGTTACTAAGGTAAGATAAGGTATTACAATGAGTCAGTCTTTCATGTACTGAGTCAGCCATGTTTTTCCACGTTGATAAAGTAGGGGCAATTCCTTGGCACATTGCTTCTGCATTTATTTGCTTTTTGTTATTGGAATAAAATGTAATAGTCATGTGCCTTTTCTCCAGTGTCAAAAGCTTTGATTGGAATAAATGACATGCTTAAGAGTTTATGGCCTACCAAGTGACATATATTTCAAATATGTTTATATATTGTATATTAACAACTTAACGCAGTGGTGGCAAACCTATGACAAACGCCAGCATCACCAACACCTGAGTTGCCAAAGACACTGGTCTTACATTTGTTGCTCATGTCAAGTGCACTGAATTATTTTGTGCCATGAGCTTTTGACATGCCAAACCCAAAAGTTTCACCATCACTGATTTAACAAGTATGTTGTGTCAGTCTGTAATCATGACTGAAAGCTGTATTTTGACTAGCTTACTTACCTAGTCAACAAAATGTAAACAGGTACATATTTTTTTTTGTTTATTTTTGCACTTCTAGAACTAGACACATTATCAATAGTAAATTGAAACAAAATAACATAAACATGACACAAAATAATAAAAACACAATCAGGACTTCTTTTGGAGGAGGGAGGTACAATACAGCTTGGGAAACTGAAGTGTTCTTACCTTCTTCAGAAAGGTAAAACAGCCATAGTTATTCACCATGCAGTAGCGACCTAAAGAGCAGAATATGAACATCAATAAAGAAATAATTCTGATTAGAATTAACACTTCAGTACACAGATTTGTGTTCCTTGTATGGCTAAATACATTGTCCCTCTGTTCTGCAATGGTCACATATTTTTATTAAGATGGAAGGGGTTATGACTAGTGCACACTTGGGTAGCTACTGCTGTGTATTGGCTGATCATTTATTTTCTGGGGGTGTAAATACCAAACAGGCCATGCTGCTAATAACCCTTAGAAAGTTACATGCAAGTCTGATTCTTGAAACAAGCCTTGCCCTTAGGCTTCTCGTGCCAGAACACAATGTCTCATCACAGATCCTGATCTTCTAGAAGATAATGAGTACAGTTTGGCATAATCTGTACTTTAATGACACATCATTTTCTAATATTTTCCATGGACTCCCAGTTTCAAGAAGCTAATGAATACAATCTGACTTCGAGTGTACTTTACTTTGTCAATTTCTCATGTTTTCCAGATGCACTCGGTTTAATTTTTTCAGCATTAACATTCTTTCTGCATTTAAAATGTCCTTTTTAAACTAGAAGTTCTGTTCCATACTTTTCTAATTGTTCCACATTTTACTTTCTGGCTAAACCATTGGATATTTGAAGTGCTGAGCACAGACTGTTGTGTTCATTACAATAAATTATCTGCTGAAGTTTTTCTTTTTTTGTTCTTTCAACTCTGTGCACAGTTCAGCTGTTCTTCTGCCTGCTGTGGAATACAAAACTACAACTTCCATGTTGAAACATACTAGTCCATATGGTTTCCTGAACAGCAACAAGCATTAAAAATAGTGTCACACGTGGTAAATGAATCAGTCGCAGACGAACTGTCACACAACTATGACACTTTATCAACTTTGTTTATGGGCAAACTGTAGCTTCCATTTACTTCTCTGCCCTTCCATGGATCAGTTCCATCTTGATTGCCTAAGTTCTAAGCCTCTGAGTGTTGGTCTTGTTAAAGTAAATAGCCCACCCCTTTCTGTGTAGTAGTATCCCCATCAGTGCAGGTGTTTTTATGTAACCCTTATTGCTGATGCCCCGAGCATTGCTTTGTGTTTTTATAGGCCTGCTGGCCTGGAATTGCTTTTTAGCATGACTCTCCCCCACCCCCATCACCAACAGAACTGCTGCAATTCAGCTATCACGACTGAGCTACATATCTGGATTTTGCTAGACTTGTAGCGCTACCAGGAAAGGAATAGATTCCAGCTTTGAATGCAGAGGCTGTTAGGAATAATCAAAATATTTAAAGTTGAATCATGGAGCTTAGTTACACTTGAGCAATAACACAAGGCAGGGTGTAAGATACATGGGGTTTTACACTTGAGTCTTTAGGTGGGGTTTCATTCTGTATGCTGTCACCTAATTTATCAAACCACTTCACTCAACATGACAAACCAGTTAGACGACCTGATAAAATTAATAAACTTTACTCTAAGGTTTGGTGACCTCTCATTTAGTTACATTAGTTATATTAGAGGAACATAGGAGAGAGGTTTGCCTCCACTTACATGCAATATATATATATATGGTTACCTGTTTGGTATATCAGACTGAAATGAGCAGCCTTTTGACGTATTCAACATTGAAGTCCTAAACTATTTCTCATATGACATCGACACTAATTGCAGTCAAGTGACTTAACTACTGATAAGCCATGATTTAATAAATACTTCATAAATGTGATTTATGAGCTGTAGCTTATTTAAGTAATAAGCAGTGTCTGGTAGTTAGTACAGAGAATTAAGGCTCTAAGCTGTTAAAGAGCTGATTCCTATGGACCAGGGTACAGAGTTTGATTCCTTCCACCTCCATTTACTTTCTGTTTGACTCTAATGAAGTTACTGAACCAGACAGTATTCCTGGGTTGCCCCAGAAAAGAGACACTTGTGTCCAGTGGCTTACCTGGTTAAAAATAATACAATAAAAATAAGAAAATAAATACAAAAGAGTAGCTGACTATGACAAATAGCAAGTAATAGATAGTGTATCCACGATGGTAAAGCCCGTGTGTGTGAATGTAGGCAAAGTGGGTAAACCATGCATTATCTAGCAGTTATAGTGGCCTTTTTTGATTATACCATGGAATTATTTTAAAGTGTCTTAGTTGCATTTTTAAATAACCCCCTTTATAACTCAACCATTTCTATAAAAGTTGCTTTCACAGCTCTTTTATTGCAGCAGCATGATTGCAACATAACATTTTGACATATTGCTTATGTACATACCTGTGCACATGGTGACACATATGCAATACATGGCTAGTATGTACTTTATGCTACATACAATGTCTGTGAGGAAACAGATATTGACTATTTTGTGCATAGGTACTTTTGAGTTTGAGTGCTCTCAGCAGAATAAAAAAAAGAAATATGGTATTTTCTGGTTTGAGTTAATGAAATATGCTGTTTTGGGTCAAGTTCACAGATTACATTTTAGTACATTTGACAAATTGCTACTGTTCTGGTAATGGCATCAAGCTGAAAGTTTATAACACATGTATAGTGATTCTTCTTGTAGGGTTACTGGAAATTTTACAGCTGTTTAGAATGTGTATCTCAATTCTTCGAATTCCAATTGGCAAGGCCACACCAGCTATGATATAATGTAGGCTATTCAACATCCTGTCATATGCTTTGACTAATTGCTTTACAGTATTTCAGTACCCTAGTATAATTCTTAATCTGCACTTCATCTCACTGTGCTGGTAGGTAGACTTCATTACATATAAACACACACACACACACACACACACACAGATATATATATATATGTGTGTGTGTGTGTGTGTGTGTGTGTGTGTGTGTGTGTGTGTGTGTGTGTATGTTATGCCTCAACTGGGAGGCATATATATGTTTTCAGAGTGGTGGAAACTTCAAGGGCACAAAATACTGCACCCTACCCTCTGGGGGTAGGCTTTATACCTCTGTTTCAAAGTAATGTTGTAGCAATTTTAAAGGATATAAAAGAAGAACCCAGACATCAACTCCTATGCCAACATAATGCAGTGTGCAGTTGTACAACCAGGCTAAGCACCTTACATCAATCTTATTCTTTATTTTAATTTCAACCCCCTGACTTTCCTGCAGAGGGAGCACAGTTTACTGGGAATTTCACTTTGCGATTATTACTGGTATGAGAATACTGCCCAGTAGGTTACGGTTAATATTACAGTAACTAAGCATACGCTTATGAGGGCATGATACTGCTTTTTATGTTGTTGTTGTTGTTGTAGATACTGCTTTTTATGTTGTTGTTGTCGTAGATACTGCTTTTTATGTTGATAGCATGAATAGTCTTCTATCTGATGATTGTACTTCTATTGAGATTTGTATGTCTGATGTCAATAAGTTAATATCTAAAGTATGCAGTGATTTGTGTGACCTTTTAATGTGTCGAGTGATTGATTATGAGTTGTATAAATTCTTTGAGGTTGAGCAACCTGTTATTCCGATTATACATGGGCTCCCCAAAATTCACAGATGTTTGCATAGACCACCTTTTAGGCCCATTGTTTCATGCCCAGGTTGGTTAACAGAACCTCTCTCTATCTTTATTGAATGGAAACTGAAGCCCATTGTTGAGACAGCACCTGCAGTGCTGAGAGATACAGAACATTTTTACGGACTTTGTTTGACACTTTTTGTGATGTTGATATTAGTGGATGTATTCTTGTGACAATGGAAGTATGTACTTTGTTTACCGTTATACCCAGTTTACAGAGAGTTGAAGCTGTACATATATATTTATCCAAACATAGTCAATATTTTAATGAGCCTATTTTTCTTATTTGTTTATTTATTGGATTTAGTTCTTGAGAAGAATGTGTTTCTTTTTTGTGACCATGTTTATGTTCAGAGGTTAGGTGTAGCTATGGGCACAACTTGTGCCAATAGCTATGCCAGTCTTGTTATGGCTCATTGGGAGGAGTTTATGTTGAATACACATGCTTTCTCTTCATATATTAGGTATTATGGCAGATTTGTTGATTATATCTTTTTATTATGGGATGGATCTCCTCAGCTTTTGGAAGACGTTGTGACTTATTTAGGTACCACCAGCCAGTTTTTTAAATTTACTCTTTCTTCCTCTAAAGAATAGATAGATTTTCTTGATGTTAGCAATGGACATTTGGAAACTAGCTTGTTCAGGAAGGCCACTTGCAAAAATAGTTTATTGCATAGAACTAGTATATACCCTGGACATGTCTTCCATAGTCTACTTAAAGGATAGTCCTGTAGAATTTCTAGAATGTGCACAAATGATGCTGATTTTAGACACACACTGACATCTTTATCTGATAATTTTAAGGCAAGAGGTTATTCTGAATTTGATGTAAGCCAAAATATAAAAGCTGCCCTTAATGCAGGAAGTGATATAATTAAGCCTTATTTTTCAGCAGGTTCCCAGAAAGTCTATGTTTAAGGGGCCAAGGTGCTACTTACCTATACTAATGACATAGGTAGGATTTGTGATATAGTTAAGAAAGATTTGCCTGTTCTTTTCACCAATGAAAATGCCAGAAAAATTGTTGGCGATACACTAAGTTTTAGTTTAAGAACTGCCTTTCTTTAACGAGACAACTGTGTTATATATTAGGAGCTTCAAAAAGTAATAAATCTGTAGTGTCAGATAGGTTGGGTACTTATGCGTGCTGTTCCTGCAGGGCATGCAAATACATATCTGACAGGAGTGTTTTTA
Organism: Protopterus annectens; assembly: GCF_019279795.1. Lineage (NCBI taxonomy): Eukaryota > Metazoa > Chordata > Ceratodontiformes > Protopteridae > Protopterus > Protopterus annectens. Next base: position 1,159,607,093 of record NC_056741.1, on the reverse strand, counting down.
TACAACCGTTGACTGGCAAGAAATTTGTTTCCAAGTTTTATTCAGACTGCACCTCTAAAGACTTGGTATGTTTGGTTACTTGCAACGACTGCACTTGTTTTTATGTAGGCAAAACTAACTGTCCCCTTAAGAAATGTATTTTAGAGCATGTTAGTAATATAATGTATGGGAATTTAAATAAGGGTTTGGCTAAGCATGTGGATGCTTTTCCTGCACACAGTTTTTCCTTTTTCCTTTGTAGCAATTTGAGAGGTGGAGATATGGTTAATAAAGCGGAATAAGCAGAAATTAATTGGATTATTAATTTACAAACTTACAGAGCTCCTGACCTGAATACTAGTATACCTTTAAAACCTGCGCTCAAGGCACATAAACTGGCTCACTAAGTTAATTGCATTTATTATTTATATGGACATTTATATGGAAGTGCAGATTGGGTTTTTTATCTTGGTCTGATGAAGTGCATTTACTGCATGAAAGCACTTACTGTTACTGTTTTTCATAAATAAAATTTTATTTTTATTGGCTATGGTTGGTTGGTCTCCTCCTCTTTTTTTACTTTTGAGTTGCTTTTGTTGTTGGACCAACCTTTGACTTAAGTGGTTTGCTTGTTTTTGTTAGATTCCCATTTTAGTCAGTGGCCACAGCGGATACTTTTTACACTTAGACTACAAAGTTCTCTTCTACCCAAGTGTGTAATTGTAGACAGTCTTATAGCATTAACACTGTGCCATTTTGTAGTGCGGGAAACTGCACTAAGTTTTAACTTGCCAGTGATGCTGGGGCATAGCAGCCTGGGTTGTAATATGGAAATACTGTACACTAACTTCAAAGAAAGGAGTTGATTTGACTTCTGTATGAGGATGTTTATGTCTTTGAACATGTAATGATGCCTGTTTATTTTGATTCAATTTTAGTCCTTCTTTACTGCAAGGAAGTGCCTTCCTTTCAGTATGACTTAGAATCTGGTTAAGTGATTTTTCACAGAGATGAATAGCATGCAGGTAGCGGCTCCATCAAGGAAACTCTCTTTTAACAGTGTGCAACTTATTAGTATCTCATTGCCTTAAACCATTAAGCAATAATGCCATTCTGTTGTGGGTGACCATGCAATAGTGGCCAGTGAGAATGCTGGGGGAAAACATTTGATTGTTTTGGGGGAAGATTTAGGGAATCTGTAAAAAAAATAATAGGTTCCATCTGCCTCAAGCACCACAGAAACCTAGTCTCATATTACCTTACCTCTGACACCTTACACAGCAGGCCTATAAGTGTTAACAGACAATTGTGGTTCTGCAGTGCAGGGTCTAATTAAACTGTTACATTATTGTCAGTAGACATGGAAAAGTTCATCAGCCTCTGTGATCCTGCAGTATACAGTACAACCAGGTCCTAAGATCAGTAGAAGGATGTCTGAACATGTTCACTCATCACTGTGGCCCTGCAATTTAAGGGGCAATCAATTACTAACACCAAAGGCAGAAAGACTAGAAAATGTTCACCTGCCATCATGACCCGGTATCCCAGAAACATGTTTCAGCTATTATGGTCTTGAATTTTGGGGGCCTACATGTCTGTGATACCATAAGCAGCAGATCAGTAAAGGTGCCAGTGGGCCTAGGTGGACTCTGTATTCATATCTTATTTGTTTACCAGGGTAGAGTATTGATTCACATGATCCAATACCAGACCCAATCCAAGTGTAAAAACATGTAATAGAAAGTAGTTTAAATACAATTTTGTCAAAAAGCCAGTATCTTTTACATAAGAAAAATAAAAGTAGAAACACAATTAAAGCAAAAAGGCAGAATGTTTCACAGTAGGGCAAATGTACTGCAGGATTAAACAATATATATTTAGATGGATCAAAAGAAGATCTCTGACAAAAGTACTGATGACAATGAGTAGAAGAATTATAAATATGTTTTAAAATAATGTCTGTACATTTAACTGTATTCAGAATGCATTACAGGATTTTACAATGTACATTTTAATAGACCACTTTTCTGCAAACATAATGATGCCAAGACTGGTACACTGAGTGTGTGTATGTGTAGCCATAAAAACAGGTAGATCAATGAAAGAAAGGCTAACATCGACAATATCCAAGAAATGTATACCAGTTGTCATGTCCTTACAATGCAAACCTTAGCTGGACTTTTGACAACACTGCAAGCAGGCCTGGAAATGTGTACTGCATAATGTCCACTGACACTGTAAATCGCAGTCTAGAAATAATACCTAGAACACGAAGACAGATTAAAAAAAGTTTGGTCTCACCTAGACTGTCTTTTACCCACACCCTGGAGACTTTTATGAAAGACTTTACTTTTAAAGTTAATATGAAGTCAAGAGGGAGCTTTACCCACAAACCTAAAAGGCTTGGTATTGCAAGGAAACATAATCCTACAAGACTACTGAGTCTACCTGTAACCTTTGCTGTGATAACAATAACCATATCAGATGATGAAACGTATGAAAAGATGATCAAAGCAGAAAAACACAGCTTACTTTTAGACACTGTAACAATATATACTTGGAAAGCCATTTTTTTCTGTTATCACTTATGCTTCCTTGTCAGCAGAAAAACCTCCATAGCTCCACTCCTTGCTTCATTTAATAGAGAGATATGTAACTATATGTCAAAAGCCATGAAAACATTTTAGAATTACTTTAACCTTCCTCCAATATCTGGATGCCTCCATTCCACTGATGTCCCCTGTCATCATTACCATAGCGTTCACGTCCTAGCATTCGTATTTCCAAAGTGTTTATAAGTACTGTAGACACATTTCTCAAAAAAAAAAATCCAGAATTGCTAATGAAGATATAGACATACCAGGTTTATCAAGGTCTATTACAACCATACTCTTCCTGTTATAACACTTCTTATCAAATATTTCTTCTAATCTGCTATTTTTCTAAATATTTAAAACCTCAGTTCCATAATTCTGACCCCAAAGGCAACTTCTGTATATATGCATGCACAGTTTTTTCATCCTAGACATGCATAACTCTAGTATAGTAATGAGCATACAAAACACTAGTAGTGTAATGGTCATGCATAACAACAGTACTGCAATGCTAGCCTTGACCAGTCCTTTCTATGAAAAGATGGATTAACTACTCTGCACTGTGCCATACTATCCTATTCACTGGCCTTACCAAACATTTGACTTAATCAGTCACCTACTGTATATAAATGAACTCAGAGGATTTGGCAAGTGACCTGATCCCATGCAGTGTTTCAGAGTTACCAGCCTAACTTCCTGTATTAAACCTTCACTCCTTATCCAACTGTTTTCTTCCTTGTGAAATGCCCCAAGGCTCCACAGTTACTTCACTTCAGTTCTCTCTCTAAATATAAATGACTATATGATCTTTATCTTTTATAGACCGCCATTTTTCCATCACGGTGTAAAATACAGTTTAAACTATTTTGTGTGTATTCATGGTTCTCTACCAAATACCTGTCCATCCATCCATTCATCCAGTCCATCAGCCACACTAAAATGAAGTTGGATGTACTGTTTGCCAAAGCTGCCAGGCTCAGGCAAACATGGTCTGTGACAATGCGATTACAAGCTAACCCCATGAAAATGCTGATCATACATACACTTAGTCTCATTCCTTGACTATGGCATTCTTTTTATTTATATCGTTGGACTCCCCCTGAAATAAAATCAGTCCATAACTTGCTTACTCTGTCTTGAATTTTGTATCTCGAGATGTCTACCATATTCTTACTGAAGAAGTTCTAACCCCACAAAATGTGATTGCAATTCCAGTAGCCTCTACCTGCTGTGCCATTACTACCGCTAGTCTGCACACTCTCTTACTCTGATTTCCCATTGTATTATTTTAATGTTTTATATAATATTATGCAGTGCCTTCTGTCCTTGAATGTTGTTTTAACTAACTTTGAAGATTTGTATTTTAAGCAGTGTTTCAGTTCAACATACTCCATCTTTCGCTGGCTAACATTATAAAATTAAAACAATGAAAGGGGTTTAGAGACGGGGTCTGTTAAAGGCTGTGAGATGGCATTTTATGTCTTATTATTTGCTTTTATGTTTAATTTTGTAACTAATCAAGGCAGCAGTCATTTAACAGGATAGATAATTGATGTAAAGATATGTGTATTGTAAGAGAAGTTAATCACATCCCATGCACTTTGATAGAGCAACTCCCTGTGCTGTGCATAGATTTATTTATTTTAAAACATAGGAGATGTGTATATGTATAAAACAGAGATATATATATTTTCCTGTGCTTGAAAATAAAGAATAGGAAATGTTGTGTATGTGTGTATAGTAGTGATGCTTGCATTTGGATTGCATGTCATGTGACCTTAACCTTACAGGAACTCAATGTCATTAATCCCCAATGTGTGTGTGTGTATACATATATATATATATATATATATATATATATATATATATATATCTGTACATATATATATATATATATATATCTGTACATATATATATATATATATATATATATATATAGAGAGAGAGAGACCCACACATGCACACACTCATATATTTGTATACATACATATATATTTATATATATATATATATATATATATATATATATATATATATGCATATATATATATGCATATATACTGTAGATCAAAAAGCATGTGCTAAGTGCTGTATCTTTAAGTAGCACGTCAAAGTCTGACAGTGCACGTATAAATATCAAGCATGTGCCATTCCTAGTGCCATTTTGAGAATGCAGCCAAGAAGTAAGCATGTATGATTACAGCAATTAGTTTGTATATAAGTTACTTAAGTTAAAGTCAGTAAACTTCTATCATTGTGTTTGTATAAAATAAAGCTGCTTGAACAGAACCCACAAAGACTCTTCTGTTGTGTCCAAAGTAGGAGAGCGACATGGTGTCAGAACCGGGATAGCAGAGAATAAGATTTGGAGCCATGAGGTGCAGAGAAGACAGTGAATGTAAACTAAGAGAAACAAGTACGAAAAAAGAGCCAGAAAAGAATCAAAGGTAATGAGAATATGCACAAACTACTTGTTTCATAAAAAGAGTAAAATGGGGCAGTACAAGGACACAAAATGCATTATTATACAAGCTGGAGGCATAAAAGGCTTATTAACAAAGGAACATGTTTAAACTAAAGGTATTTGTAGAAATGATTAACAGAAAGGTAAAATGAGTGTGTTTAAAGGCAAAACGGGCATGTTTAAAGTAAAACAAGCACAAGAAAAGTATAATGGGCATGAAAAGAGATTAAATGAGTAAAACTAATATAATAAAGGCAACAAGTGACACACTAAGCATAAATAAAGCAAGGCGACCGCATGTTTTTTGGCAAAGTGCTGTGTTTTGCCATAACTACGACTTTGTATTGTATCAAGGGCATAACTAAAGTTAGTCGAAGTATTCTCAAAGTGTGTAAAAGTACTTACAGTGTGTTCTTATTACTGTGCATGTATTTTGAAGAGTTATTTGTGTGCTAAGTGCAACTATTTTGTCAAGTGCAGTCAAAGTATAGTCATTTCGATAAGTTTCTAGTGCTGGGTGTGTCTATTCGCAAAGTGCCGCCAGAGTGTTACAGAGTGTTTCTTGCACTGTAGAGCATTGCCTAGAAAGGTACCGCCATTTTGGGGAAGTTTCAGTGTGTTGTGTACAGTTTATTCACAAAGTGCCATTACTTCAAAATGTTATTGACTCTGAGCTTCTCCTGCCCAGTTCATTCGCATCGTACAGTTATTTGAAGTGCTTCTTAAAATGCTGATGAATTACTTTAGCAATACAGTAAGTTCAAAATTATTATGCTGCTCTAGAAACTTATTTTGCAAAGTTCAGTTATACAGAGACTCATTGTGCTATTGAGCAAAGTTACAAGTACAGGCATAAATTTCTGGCATATGTGTATGTATGTGTGTTCATGCTTATTTGCAAAACCCTTCACTGGTATGTGTTAATATGGCAGATGGATTTCGAAAGCCCTAACCACTTGTATTTGATCAGAATATTGTAGAGAACTGGAGAATATTTGAGCAAGAGTACAATATTTTTAAACAAGCAGCTTATTCAGATAAAGATGCATGCACCAAGGCATTCATTTTACTAAACTTAGCTGGGTCAGAGGCCATAGAAAGAGAGTGTTTGTTTGTGTATGCACCAGCATTATATGAAGGAGAAGGTGAAAATCATTGTATTGTACAGGCTTAGTCAAGGGAAGACCCTGAATGTTTGAAGTGCAAGTTCAGAGAAACATGTAACCCCTAGACATATATTACACTGGAGAGGCATTTGTTTACATGCGAGATCAGAAACACAGGGAAGCTTTTGCAGCTTATATAACTGATCTGAGTAACAAGGCTAAAATGTGTCGGTTTGGTGACTTAAAAGATGAGCTAATAAAGGACAGGCTCTTGTGTGGTATTAACAGTGCTGCTGTGAGAAAGATCTTGCTGCGTAATAGTGATTTAACGTTGAGTAAAGCCATAGAGATTTGCCAAATCCATGAAGTGACAGAAAAACACACACGTATGCTGGCACGTGACAACAGCATGGTTTCAGCAGGCTCCAGAGCAAATGTAGACAGTATGCAACACGTGGCAAACAGATATAGGCCTACTAAGCTCATGGCAGCCACAGCCCCTGCTGGCTCATTAAGGAAAGTACGTACTGTAGTTTTCCAGTAAATTCTAAGACCAGTTCAGTCAAAGGATCATGTTCCTCAGTACAGTACATGTATGAATCAGAAAAGCCCAAGTCCAGCTTTATTGTTAACTGCCACAATTGTGGTGCACATCATGAGTCTAAAAGAGATAAATGCTTAGCATTTGGTCAGCAATGTCACAGGTGTAAAAAATGCAACCATTTCCAAAAAGTTTGCAAATCAGGTAAACCTCATGCAGTTGTAAAGAAATGTCATACAAAAAAGCAGGTTGATCATGTAGAGACGCAGCAGTCAGCTTTCTCTGTGGATAGTGTATCAGTGTTTTATGAAATAGTTGGAGTGAATTTATTCAGCGGTAAACCCACAGAGCTTAAAGTGGACACAGGTTCAAAGTGTAATGTTATATCAGCAGACACATTTGCTAGAGTGAGAACTAATGAGCAACTCAATGTGGCCAGTAGTGCAAAACTTGTTGCTTATGGAGGTGAAGAGATTCAAACTGAAGGCTCAGTGATGCTTTCATGTTATTTGGCCAAGAACTGTTACAACTTGTTATTCTATGTAGTCAAAAGACCAGTACAGTCTTTATTGGTTCTCAAATATAGTTTGAGAATGAATCTGTTTTCTTTTACCAAAGAAGCTCATCACATAAGTACATCTCCTAGTTCTAATTTATTTTTCAGATGCCTTTTTCTCAGAATATACTAATGTTTTCGATGATAGGTTGGGCAAACTTCCAATAGTGTATTCCATGAACTTAGACCCAGTGGTCACTCCAGTAGTCAGACCAGCAAGAACAGTTCTGATAGCTATGCAAGGCAAAGTTAAGACTCAGATGGATAAATGGTGCAACAAGGTGTGATTTGTCCGGTTACAGTACCAACTGAATGGGTATTTTCTATGATAGCAGCTCACAAAAAAAGCTCAGTCAAAATCAGAATTGAACAAAACATTGAAAAGACTGTATCATCCAATGTGCACCGTCGAAGAGGTTGCAGTTCTAATACCAAATGCCACAGTTTTTCTGTTTTGGATGCAAAGAGTTCATTTTGGCAAGTGATGCTTGATCACAAATCCTCATTACTAACCACTTTTGGTACTCCGTTTGGCAGCTACAGATTTCTAAGGATGCCATTTGGAATAAATTCTGCAAGTGAAGCCTTTCAGTGTGCAATGGAGTGAAATGTTTTGCGTTATCCTTGTGCCATAATAGTAGATGATTTATTGGCTGGAGGCAATGGTGAAGCAGAGCATGACAGAAACCTAAAGAAAGTCCTAGACAGAGCACAGGAAGTTAACTTGAAGCTCAATCCTCTGAAGTGCAAATTCAGACTTCCAGAAGGTACATATGTAGGTCATTTATTTACCAGTACTGGCTTGAGACCAGACCCGACCAAGCAAACAGGAATTTTTAGATGTCAGCACCATACAATGTTCAAGCTCTACAGAGTTTTTTAGGCATGGTCAACTATTTAGGCAAGTTTATGCCAGACTTCAGTGAGTAGACAGCACCTTTAAGAGAGCTAACGCGCAAAAATGTTGCATGATCACGTTTAGAACAGCACCAGTAGGCGTTTGATGACCTCAAGCAGAAAATCACCAGCGCACCTACATTAAGATACTATGATGTGAACAAACCAGTTACTCTTTCCTGTGATGCTTCAAAATTTGGTCTAGTCACAGTCATACTTCAAGAGGGCAGACCAGCAGTCTGTGCATCTAGAACACTTACCCAAACTGAGATGCAGTTTGCTCAAATTGAAAAAAGAACTTTTAGCAATAGTATTTGCATGTTCCAAGTTTCATGATTATATTTATGGTCGAGCTATTCAGATTGAGACCGACCACCAACCTCTAGTTGCTCTTCTAAAGAAGCCTATGCATTCAGCTCCAGCAAGCTTACAAAGAATGATGCTCAAATTGCAAAAGTACAACTTCAAAATGGTCTGTACGAAAGGCAAACTACTCTGTCAGGCTGATACCTTATCCAGATCACCCAGGAATACAATGGAACAGCTTGATGGTAAGACTTTTTGGCTTTGATTTGATGGCAGTGCATAATTTTTCTACCACAAGGCTTGATGTGTTGAGAAATCACACTACGACTGATCCAGTTTTGCAAAAGCTCAATCACTATCTTAATGTTGGATAGCCGTCAAAGCAATCTAGAGTACCACTTGAAGTGCGAACCTATTTTCCCTACAGAGATGAAATGTTGGTGGAAGATGGCATTATTTTCAAAGGTCCTAAAATTGTTGTTCCTGCTTCCTTACAACATGAGGACATCCAGATTTTGCTTTGTGGTCACCCAGGTTCCTCATCCACCAAGAGGTGAGTGAGAGAGTTAGTATTTTGGCCTTCATTACTGAAAGACATTGATAAAGTACTTTCTTCTTGCTCAGTATGCAATAGTACTAGACTGCACCTGCAAAGAGAACCGCTTCGGCTACATCCAGTTCTTGAACTACCTTGGTCGACAGTAGCCACTGATATCTTTGAGTGGAAAAATCAACACTACTTGGTATTGGTAATGTCCTATTTAAATTGGTTTGAGATTGATCTACTACCTAATCTAACATCTACTACTGTTATTACTAAGCTGAAATGTCATTTCTCAGTCCATGGTAGTCCGCACAAATTATTTCTGACAATGGTACTCAATTTACTAGCCAGTTGTTTCAGAAATTTGCAAGAGAATGGGACTTTCTACACATTACCAGCAGTCCTGAGTATCCTCAGTCGAATGGCCTGGCTGAGCGAGCTGTGCAAAGTGCGAAACAGCTACTTGAAAGGTCAAGACATGACAATTCAGACATTTTCTTAAATCTGCTTAACCTTAGGAACGTATCTCGTGGTGATGTTCTCGGATCTCCAGCTCAATGACTTCTTTCCAGGCAAACAAGAACTATGCTACCTATTCCTACCAATCTACTAAAGCCTAAAGCCAGGAATAATAAGACCATCAAGGCTCAATTATTTAAGAAACGTTCAATCCAGAAGACATTGCACGACAAGTTGAGCAAACTTCTTTCTTCATTAAGGGAAGGAGAAACGGTCAGACTTCAAACAGAAAAAGGTTTCGACTGCATAGGCCAAGTTATTGCTAAATGTCCTGAACCAAGATCCTGCCTTATAGACTCAGAAGGTACGCAGTACAGGCGAAACTGTGAATATCTGTTACCTGTACCAGAATCATCATCACAACATTGTTATAGCGACTTAGACTCTAAATCTCAGAGAGAGCCAACTATTGTTTCCATCTCAGAGGGTGTTCCCACCTCTGATTCCATCCCTGAAGATGTTCCAAGTAAATCATAGATCGAACATTTTTCAGAGACGGCTTCAGTAGTTAAGCCCAATTCCCAATTTTATATATCACATGTTATGGAAGAGTATCTAAACCCAGTCTGAAATATGTAGCAACATGGACTTAACTGCATATATATGTATTACAGCTTGTATTAATGCATGACTGAAAATTGTCTGTGATATCTGCGTGTCAAAATATGCATAACATTGCATGTTTTGTTTTTTCAAGAAGGAGGATGTAGATCAGAGAGCACGTGCTATGTGCTTTATCTTTAAGAAGCACGTCAAAGACTGCTAGTACACGTATAAATATCAAGCACATGCCATTCCTAGTGCCATTTTGAGAATGCAGCCAAAGAGTAAGCATGTATGATTACAGCAGTTAGTTTGTATATAAGTTATTTAAGTTAAAGTCAGTAAACCTCTATCATGATGTGTTTGTCTAAAATAAAGCTGCTTGAACAGAACCCACAAAAACTCTTCTATTGTGTCCAAAGTAGAAGAGCGACATATACCTGGTGTCTAAGACTCCAAATCTCAAGCCATTCCTAGCTATACTTCACCAGAAGTATTTTACATCAACTGCAGCTTCTGTTTTAGCGTACCTAACATGCCACTGTATACGTCAAACTGTAATCACTCAAGTCAATGCAAACTCTCAGAGGTGATTTTATCTTATAGCAAGTCAGATTCTGCCCTCTTCTTTACCAATAATGAAGGAGGATGACAATTGTATTACGTCTTTAAAAAGGGATGCATAATTTGAAATCATTTTGCTTTTAAAATTTAACAATTCTTTGATTGTGCCACTGATGCTACTCATCAAGGGCCAATAATCAAATGTACTTAGCATGCATAACATATTAGTTTTTCTGCACAGGATGACAAGATACAGACCTTACATGTATCCAAAAAACAGTGGATATTTTGGATGAATCACTGATATTATATCTGTCTGGCAATGGAATGGCCTGAGAGAATTTGAGGGTGGCAGTAGTATTCACTTTGCAATCAGGAGATTCTAAGAATGAATCAGGTACTTACAAACCAGACACCGTAACCTTCATGCCAGGAAGGTTTAAAGAAATAATCATGCACTGTGTGGGGCTCTCCAGTGAAGCTGAAGTAAAGGCCAATGATATTCCGGGGGGGGGGGGGGGGGCTGCTGGAATGGGGACTTTGGAATTGCTGCTGTCATTTCTTGTTTTGCAGTGTGCTGGTGAGACCTCATTTGGGTCATTGTGCTAATTTCTGAAGACATGAGGAGATTAATTGAAATTGTGTAGTAGTGGATTAGCAAAATGGAAGGAGACATGAGAGTAAGATGAAAGAGCACTAAGAATATATACACTGGAGAACAGAAATTAAAAAGAGATATGATATGTGTGCACTGCATTACAATGGAAAAGGTAGATGTTGTCAAAATGAAGAGGAAGAATGGAAAGATGGGGCAGAACGAAGATTTGAGATCAGCACCAATAAATATATATTTTTTTCACTGAAAGAGTGGTGTGGTCTTACAGTGTACTGCCAATCAATCTAAAACAGTTTTAAATTGTATGGGACAGCCGCGGTTTGAACTTCAGTGTATAATTCTTAACATACAAGAAAACTTTCCTGATATTTGAGAAAGTCATTTAGCTTTCTTTTCCCTTCTTTGTGCAATGGCACTTAAATCTTTGGCAGCCATTTAGCTTCTCAGAGTAATATGCCTTTTGTTCTTTCATTCTTTCCACAAGCAGCACTTCATCGATAAACGTGGCAGTTTACAGTAAGTACCTGATCTGAAAGTGCTACTTGAGTCTCCTTCTGTAATATGATCCTTCAAAGGATGTAAATTATTCCTATAATTATTAAGATTAATTTACTTATTTTATTCAGCCTGTATTATGTAGACTGCACTGTAAGAACTGAGAAACCTATAATTTGATTTTTCTTTAATATCTCTTATGTTGTGCAGCTTTGCTTGCATTTAAAAAAAAAATCACAATGTGACCTGACAACAGTGATGTGTGCATATTCCCAAATATGCATGTCTTTACTAATCTTTTTGTTGTTCCTTTGAGAACCCTTTTACAAGTGAATTTTGCTCCATGGAGCCATTGCCTTTACAAAAAAAGTTGTAGTTGACTAAGCAGATGCATAACTGTAGGCTGTTTTTTTTTTTCTTTTAATGTCTTTTCTGCAAGTTGATTGTGAAAAGAAGGTGCAGTTGTGAGAAGCTTCTTACCCGAGGCCTTTTTATTATGTGACATAGCAAGCCGGTACAGCATGTTCACATTTAAGAATCTCTAGGCTCTCTTCCAAAGAATCATGTAACTTGGCAGAATAAGAGAGGGCTGGGAACACTGGGCAGGCCACATGCTAATCTGAGAACTGTACTGTAACAGTCTGGAATACTGCTGAGATATGTGGTTTAGGTTAGTATATGCAGGGCTTCCTACATTCTCAAACTGTGTTCAAGTGTGTTGTTTAGGGGTCTGCATTAGTTAGGGGACTGCCATGCTTTTCAATTGCTATTTTTTTTACCTTGGTCTGATCCTTGCTCTGCTGAGATTATTAACCTGTTTAACAACATTAGAGCTAATTAAGGTTACACTGATTTCTAAATAATAATCTAAGTCCATGCACATATTATAAACTAATACTGTAGTGTCTGATATTTGTAAATCTGTTATTGTGTAAAATAAGAAAGTGATCCTTTTTTGATTCCCTGTTAATGATTTCAGAGTCCCAGTGCTCATGATTATTAATGCCTGGAGGATGAGTAACATAGGTCTGCATTTGCAGTTTTTGTGACTATTTTCTACTGCTTGGTGTTCTCCACATTCTGTATAGAATAATGGCTCCCAAGCATTTATATAAAAAAAGATAGTAAAAGAGCTTACACCTCTTTGACTGTTCTAGAGAGGGCTTTTGCAACAGTGTAATTTGTCTGACATATTAGGCATGGAATGCATTCACTAGTCAGACTGTAGGACAGCTTTCATATCAACTACTTCCCCCGCTCTTACTGCCTGCCTTCTTTAAGATCATATCATTGGTGGCTGCAGCACACAGCACAGCTACAGACATATTGCTGAAGGTACCTTACAGATGATGGAGGGCCCTGTTTCAAATGCTGTATATCAGCTTGTGATGGAACCCTACCTTTTGTTTAGGCATGATGCACATTGTATAAGTGGGCTGTAGCACTATGAAGATGCCCTTTTGTGCCTGGATATAATTATCATTTCCTGATATATTATGCAGTGCTGAGAACAAGTTGGCTGTACAGATTTAGCCAAACTGTGAGGCCCATTTTCACTTTTCCCTCTTGTTGCAAAGATAGCTGCTCTATGGGTGTATAGCTCATTCTGTCATATCCAGAACTCAACAATCTCAAATATGTTCCTAAACAAAGATTTTAGATGGGTTAATATGTAGGTCATGTCCCCAATATTTCATATCTCCAAACTACTGGGCTGAAAAAATAAATCTTTGCAATGCACAAACCAATATATGCATAACATTGTACAAAGATAGCTGCTTAGAAATGTTCATAATGTAATTCTTGTAAATGGGTCTAGATAAATAGGCCGTCTATAACCTAACCCCAAAACTATATTTCTGCATTTCATAGAAAACTATCATCAGCAGCAAAATTGTAAAAACTGCTCTTGCTGTGTGGCACAGAGGGATGGAGTCCTGGCTACAACCTGGCTGAACTGGGTTCCATTAATGATTCAGCTATTAGAGGAGCTGGCCTGAAAAAGAAAGGAATGAGGCATACTGTGCTTGTCTCTCCATGGAACAGAAGAGGATGAGAGACATGTCAGGGTGTGGCATATCTTCTGCTTATGCATCTCTGTTGGAGACCATAGTCCTAACAGTAGCCATCTGTTCATCGGTTTGGCAAGGATGTCTAAATTAATGCATCACTTGTGGAACTGACGGATATACCCATGCTGTACCTATTGTATGCCCAACCCTGTGAGCTTACCACAGAATACACATAGTTAGGATTTAAGGCCAAAATCCTCTGATGGCTGCCTATGTGACGACCATGCTGCAATCAGCTCTTACACTATTTGGGGTGATAGGGTCCAGACAAACAGCCAGATGTTCATTTGGCACGCAAGACCAAACAAATGGTCAAAAATTTTGTTTTGTGAGGGTTCAGGACTTCCAGTATGACACTGAGCAATTAAGTAGTGTTTGGTTTGTGTGTTCTGTGCTAAGGCAGATTGTCATGTATTAACTTTGTTAAATGGCTTGATTTAGGTTCAGAAGAGTGTAACTAATGTCAAAAAGGATAAAAAAAAAGAAAACCTAGAAAACAAAACTGATTGAGGGGAACCTGTAAAAGAGATAATTATTTGGCCGATCAGCTGCAGGCTTGCTCCTCCTTACCACGTAATCGCAGGGCAGCTGAAATAGAGATGGTAGGCATAGCTTAGAAGCTCGATAAACTTTATGCTGAAGTTATGATGAAGTTAAGCTATGATGGCTTAGTGGTTAACTACTGTGACTGTAGTGTACAGGGTCCTGGGTTCAAGACTTACAGAGGCTGTTTATTTTTGTCACAAGATGGGTTGCCAACTGGCTCACAGACAGAACCCACATGGTGAGAATTGTGGGAGGTAGGTCTGACTCTAAACCGGTTACAAGTGGCATTCCCCAGGGCTCAGTCTTAGGACCCCCTCCTGTTCGGCATATACTTCTCAGAGGTACAGGCAAGCACAGGAGGACTATGACTGACCAAGTTCGCAGACGACTGCAAACTAGGGGCTATAATTGACTCTCCGGCTGACACAGACATCCTCCAAAAGGGTCTCACTAAGACAGATACCTGGTGTCAAAATCATGTCCTCAAGCTAAATGCCAAAAAAGTGCATAGTCATCTCCTTTGGAAAAAACAAAGTACCCACAAACTAACACATAGGTTGTAGCCCCCTAAATACGGAAGATGTAATAAGGGATCTGGGGACCCAAGTAGACAGTAATCTCACCTTTGATAATCACATTGCCAAAGTGGTTAGAAAATCCTTCTACGTGGCCCACCTAATCACAAAAGGGTTCGCATCCAGATCAAAAGAGGTCATTGTGCCCCTCTACTCATCACTCATCAGACCCATCATAGATTACAACACCCCGTTTGGGATGTACCTTACAAGACACCTGAAACAGCTGGAAAGACCACAGAAGTACCTCACCAAGAGGATCACTGGCCTCAAACAGATGCCCTATGCAGCTCAACTGAAGAAACTCCAGCTGTACTGTGTTGCATACCGCCTACTCAGAGTGATCTCTGCCTGACATACAAGGCCATGTCCAACCCAGAATTGATAGACATGCTCCACCTAAAGAAAACCTTATCCCCTCAAACCACATGCTCTAGGGATGTAAACCTCACCACAACAATAAATAGAATGTGCTGGAGGGATATATTTCTGTCCCAGAGGCTTCCCATGCTTTGGAACAATATTCCAATCTACATTAGGCAGAGCTCCTCTCTAACACTCTTCAAAAGAAACCTTGACGAGTGGATGGGAAACAGAGAGTTTACCCTGGGGATCACTTCAGTGGCTCTGCTGGACAGAGGCACAGGGAACTAATCTAAGGGGGCGGCGAAAGCCAGCACATTCTGGCTAGGCTTATAAATGCCTTCGGGCAGTTAGCCTAGTACCTAACTATTCTAAGTGCTTAAAATAGGAGAAACCCTGATGGACTGTATGAAGAAGAATGACAAAACTAATATAGAGACTGAGTCTGTATTGTCACACCACTTAGATAGCATAAGGACCTTCAGAAGTACAGTGCAGCATCAGCCAGGCAGCAAGTTCTAGAGGCTGTCCAGGAAAAATAGAGGAGAAATTGACTGAAATGGGGGGGCTGGGAATGTAGGGAAAGCCTGCGGTCTGCAAACATTCCAAATGGAATACAAGGGAATGATTGGAGAAACATTTTGGTAGAGCAGCTACACAAATGGACTAATCTCCCAAAGGAAGAGATATTGATCAAGAGAGCGCACAGAGTGTTTATGCCTGCCCGTGGAACACAGCATTTTCCTTGTCCCATAGTGGCCAAAATGCAAACATATAATTTGAAGAAAAATTTGCTAAGTGTTCTTTAAAAAAAGGCAGTGTCTTAATGATAAGAGATCAAAGAATGTTTGTAGATTAGGACTTTTTGGTGGCCATTAGATTGAAAAGGGGAAAGTTTACTCTGTATTTTAAGATGTGCAGACATCTAGAACTTCATTTTAAAATGCTCTGCCTGGTGACTTTGAAAATAGAAAGACGTGCATCTGGAGCATTTCTCCATGGACCTCCGCTGAAAATTAGCTTCATTCCAAGTCGGACTTTCCCGGTAAACAAACATTAAATAAATGTAGAATAAATTTTATCTGTTGTTGTCAATCTTCATTTATCCTTTACCACTGGGATACGGTTCTGATCCTCGGAACTGGCGTGGCCGTTACATAGCTTACGCCAGCCAAAAACTCTCGAGCTAAGACTCCACCCACAACACTCCTCTCCATATTATTGCAAGAAGACTCGTCAGCCATTTTCTCTCTCAGCTAAGTGAAGTTTTCTTGTGTTTTCATGATTTAACTTATCCTTTTTCTATAAATAGTTTATATATTTATATATATATATATATATGTGTGTGTGTGTGTGTGTGTGTGTGTATGTATATATTCTTTATCTTTCTACCCACTTTCTTTATCGACTGAGTGTATTTTCTTACCATATGGTATTCTTTCCCCTACTATCATTGGTAGTACCTCTCCCTCTCTTTCTCTGCCTCTTTAGGTAGCTTTAACTTACCATTGTTGGTAGTTTCTTCCTTTCTTTCTGTCTGTGTGTGCGTGTGTGTATTTGCTGCCTGTTGACCCTTCTTTTATTTTATCTATCAACATGGCTAAGAAATCTAAAGGAACTACGGGTTTTAAACAGTGCCAGGATTTTGGTCGGATGATGCCCAATTCCAATGGGCATTCTTCCTGTGTATATTGTTTAGGTCCAGCTCAACTAGATCAGGACTGTACTATCTGCCAGGCCTTTAGCAATGGGCCTTGGTAGAATGTAGAAATAAATTACTATTAAAAGGGCTAATTGTATCCTCTTTTGAGTAGGCCTTATCCAGGACATCTCCCTCAAAATCTGACAATGGAACCAAGAAAAGTCACTCAGTGCCGATGTCTCCTTCGGTACTGATGGCAAAAAAGCATAAGCCTTCCACTCCCACTACTTCAGCGGAACAGAAGGCTAAGGTTCAGAAGCTTTCGGAACTGACAACATCTTGGCACTGTCTTCTACAGCATCACAAACCTTGGTGCCGGTCTCTTTGGTACCAACAACTTTGGTACCTGCCTCCCCTGCTACACTTCCACTGACACTGAAACCCTTGCCGGTGCCAAAATCAGACATAATTTTCACTCGCAGGACAAGGTATTCACCCTCTATTGATCCCTTTGTGAGACAGCTCCTGAGTCCTTTTCTTGAAAAAACAGAACCCCCCCCCTAATGTTTATCTGTCTGTTCTTCCAAGAGTCTTACTGAAGTCGACATTGTGAGGTTGATGGATTAGCTCTTATTGGCCAGGGGTCTTTCTGCCTCCTCTCAGATCCCTCTCCCTTCTGGAGTTGGGGTGATGTTATGTGGTCCAATCTCGGCTACATTCTTACTCACGGGTTCGGAGCCAAACATCGGCTCCAACTCGGCCAACTTATATTTTTCTAGCACGAAGTCTCTAATTGGCTGGGCTAACCTGGTATACCATGTTGCACCACTCCATAACCTCAGATCTCGTTTGCCGCTCGTGTAGCTAGGACGTGGTCTTGCTTGGCTGTGGCTAAGTAGCTTTAAAACTTCTTTTTCTCACTGAAAATTGTATTTTTCCTCACAAAAGCTATTTTAATAGCTGATTGCTCTTGTTATTGACGTATTTTTTGTGGTGTGAGTGATTTGTTTTGTGGTATCCCTCTGTTCCTACGGGCTAGGCCCGTTTAAGTTAGAGGACCTAGTCCTCCCTCCGTTGTGTAGTTTGTCTGAGGAAAGCGTTTGTCCCTTGCTTCTGTGTGTGTCTCATTAGTTGCGTCAGAATCATTTAACTTAGAGATTCTTGTCAACTGTTGTTAGCGGTAGTTTCCCGCCTTAACCGTTGTTGGCCTAAAGTCCTGTTTCTGTGGTGTTGTGTACTGTGGTTTTGCTGTTATGTCAAAGGATCAAAAGGAACACAAACCCTCCGGGTTTAAGAAGTGTTCTAAATGCAGCTACAAGATGTCCATAACAGATGGACATGTCGTTTGTGTATACTGCCTGGGGGCTATACATTTACAAGAGTCCAGTAGCTTCTGTCACTCTTTCAGCCCTAGGGTGCTACAGGAAAGAAAAAATAAACTTATACTGAAGGGTCTTCTAAAGCCTTCCTTTGAGGAGTCCTTGGACTCTTCCTCTGGTTCACAGACTAAAGCCAAGACTTCTAAGGCTAAGAAGAGATCTCCAGCTCCATCTGTTTCATCGGAGCCACCGGAGAAGACTACCAAATTGGATTCTACCTCCTCGGCTCCCTTGTCCTCGGAGCCACAGGAGGTAGCTGTGGTTCTTGAATCAGCCTCGGCTCCTATCCTGTTAGAGCCCATTCGGAGCCGGTCTCCTAGTGTCAGACAAGGATCTCCAGATAGGAGATCACAGTCACCTTCTTTCTCCTCC
Source organism: Protopterus annectens (assembly GCF_019279795.1). Taxonomy (NCBI): domain Eukaryota; kingdom Metazoa; phylum Chordata; order Ceratodontiformes; family Protopteridae; genus Protopterus; species Protopterus annectens. The sequence continues at coordinate 1,159,588,420 of NC_056741.1, read as the reverse complement.
AAATCCTCCAGACTGTCTGATTTGGATGTGGATAGGGTGGTCCAGAGGCTCCTGCAGTCGCCGGTTTTGGCAAAATTATTTTCGGCTCCGACCCAGTCGGCTCCGGAGCCAGTCCCGATGAGTGCACCCATGTTTCCTCCCCCGAGCACCTCTTTGTCTTCAGAGCCGGAGTGTTCTGCTCTGAGTGATGTTCTGCCGGCTCTGATACCTCTTAAGGCTTTATCGGTGCCGACATCGGCTCCTACCATGTCGGCTCTGTCCTCTGGTTTCGGAACCCGGGTTTTCTCTGTCGGGCCCGAGGGGGATACTTCGGGACTTTTGTTGGTTCTGAGCCTCCCTCTCGGCGCTTCGGCTTGGGGAACTTCGGCTCCGGTCTTGGCCTCGGAGGGTGGTCGATCCTCGGATTTGGGGAGACCCGCCTTCAAGGCCATGAGGAGTGCACTGGCCAGATCCTCAGTGACATCACCCAAATCGGTCATTCCATCCCCTTCCACTCCAGCGAGAGCCTCTGATATCCCCCTATCGGTTGACGGCGGAGCCCCAAGGTCTGGGGATATCCCCATGAGCGGTCCCCAACTTTCTGAGGGCCCCTCAGAGTCTGTGCCTGAGGAGACCCCAAGAAAGAAGTTGTGCAAGAGGAAGCACATAGACTCCCAGGATGAGTCTCTCACCTCTGATACCGACCTCGAAGAGTCAGAGGGGTCCCCCAAGTCGTCCTCCGATGATGTCTCTTTCTCCGACATCCTGGAGATTTTGAGGCAAAGAGGCGGCTGATCGTCCAAAACCCCCTCTGTGGAGGAGTCGGTATTCCTCAAGGCCTTTGAGGCTCAACCCTCCGCCTCCTGGATGTCTCCACCCTTCGATGAGCTCCTAGATTTGATCTGTCGAAGGGCATGGGAGACTCCTGACTCGGTGGAACGTGTACCAAGACGCCCTAATAAATTTCTTTCAGCTCCCCCTGGGAAAGAGTTCCTGTCCAAAGGGGTTTCTGTGGATGTCATGGTGGTGGTGGCGGCCACTCAGCAGGAAGTAGCCGAGTCTTCTTCCTCTGTCCATCCTCCTGACAAGGAGTCTAGGAGTATGGATCGGTACGGGAAGCATACCCTCTCTTCAGCGACCTTCACACTTCGGTCTCTGAACTATCTTTGTCATTTTACTTGGCTCCAGAGACATCTCCTTAAAGAGTTAGGAGATACTCTAACGGGTAACGTACCTGAGCCGTTAACACAGACGGTTAATGCCCAGTTGTCTACTCTTGGCTCGATTGTCAACTTGTCCATGAGGCTCATATCTTATGCAGCTGAGGGGGTGAGCAGGGCAGCTAGCTCAGGTGTAGCCCTTAGGAGGCAAGCCTGGATGCGCCTGTGTCATTTCACGGAGGCCTTCAAGTCTTCCTTCACTGACGCCCCCTTTGATGGGTCCTCACTCTTTGGGACCAAAGTGAAAGACACCCTCACCACAAGCGATCAAGAGGGAAAGACCCTGTCTGCCGTAGGGGTTCGTTTTTCCCTCCCATCTAGGCCTTACCCCAAGGTTCAGAGGGGAGGAAGGATGTGGTTTAAAAAGTCACAGAAGTCTTTCCCTACCGGTCAAGGTGAGTCCCCCTCCAGAGGCAGAGGAGGGGATGGCTATTCTGGGAGACGCCGCCCCAGGGGAAGAGGAGGCCCTCGCAATTCGGGAGACTGTGATTCCTTTCGCGGGCCTTCCTATCATCATCCCTGATGTATTGCTCGACTGTGCTAATCCGGAGCCAGTCGGGGTCCACATTTTGTTGTACCCGGAAGCCTGGGCAAGTATCACTCAGGGTCGATGGGTGCTTCGTATAGTTACCGGAGGTTATTCCATTCCCTTATTGTCAGACCCTCCTCCACCCAAGAGAATCCCAGACGTTCCACCCAGTCAAAGGGATCATGCAACACTAGAAATTTCAAAGTTGCTGGAAAAAGGAGTCATCCAACCTGCCCCCTCAGGCCAGATCGGATTAGGGACTTACTCAAGACTCTTTTTGGTGCCGAAAAAATCAGGGGACCTGAGACCCATCTTGGATCTCAGCCAACTGAATCGCTACGTTCTAAAGTCCAAGTTCCGAATGGTCACCCTTCAGTCTATTTTTCCGTTACTGGGAAAAGAAGTATGGATGTGCTCCATCGATCTCAAGGATGCTTACTACCATATCAAAATGGAGAGGGCATCCAGGAGTCACTTACGCTTCCAGCTGGGAGCCAGTCATTTCCAGTTTTGTGCCCTGCCCTTTGGCCTCACCACAGCCCCCAGTTTTTGGCAGTGGTGACAGCTCACCTGAGACGTCAAGGATTCCAAGTGTTTCCATACCTGGACGACTGGCTCCTCACCGCCCCCACCAGGCATCTTCTCATTCATGCCAGGGAAAAGACCATTGCCCTTTGTCATCAACTAGGAATTACCTTGAACTGGGGAAAGTCTGCCTTGCTCCCCTCGCAGTGTGTCACATTTATAGGCGCAGAGCTAGACACCGTTCATATGCGGGCGTTCCTGCCTCAAGAAAGGATAGAGGTGTTGCAGGGTCAGGTTCGCGCGTTGCTACCCCTCAAGAAGGTTCAGTCCAGATGGGTCCTACAGCTCCTGGGATCCATGGCAGCCACCATTATGTTAATGCCCCTAGCCAGATTACACATGAGGCTTCTGCAGTGGCTCCTCTCTACCCAATGGTCCTTTCAGAAATGTCCCCTGTCCCATTTGATCCTACTCACCGATCGGTGCAAACAGGACCTCTGTTGGTGGCTGCGGTCCACCAACTTGAACAAAAGGAATCCTTTTATTCCTATGACTCCAGTTGCCACGGTGACCACAGACGCCTCCCAGATAGGGTGGGGGGGCATTATCTTGGCAGAACGGCCCAAGGTACCGGGCAGGGTCACGAGGTACATCTGCACATCAGTGTTCTAGAGATGAGAGTGGTGTTACTGGCTTTGCAAGCACTGCAGAGCTCTCTTCCCCTAGGAACGATTGCGATTCACTTAGACAACATGTCCATGGTGTGGTACCTGAACAAGCAAGGGGGAACAAGGTCTTACCCCCTATGCAGAGAGGCCATGCGAGTGTGGCAGTGGGCAGTGTCTTCCCGACGGTTCCTAGTGGCAACGCACATTCCGGGGAAGGCCAGTGTGATAGCAGACAGGCTAAGCAAATCTATTCTGATGCCTTACGAGTGGTCCCTGAACCGCCGAGTTGCGGAACAGATTTTCAACAGGTGGGGTCAGCCTTGCTGCAACCTTTTTGCCAATCCCCACAATACCAAGTGCAGCAACTACTTCACTCTGATCCCCCCAGAGGGGGAGTCACCCAGGGACGCTCTAGTCCACGATTGGCCTCCCGGTCTGCTCTATGCTTTCCCTCTGTTTCCTCTGCTTCCAAGAGTGATTCAGAAAGCCATTTCCTCGGGAAGCAAGATGATTCTGATTGTCCCACACTGGCCTTGCCAAGTCTGGTTCTCCTTTCTTCATCAGTATGCAGTGGACAGTCCTTGGACTCTGGACCCAGCACCAGACCTACTGACACACATGTTGGGACAGTTCCATCCCTCCCTGCGGACCCTCAATTTGACAGCCTGGCTACTCCACTTCCATCTTTAGTCAGACTTCATCATTTTTCACCTGAGGTAGTACACATTTTATCTTCTCATAAATCTTCTACCAGGAAGATTTACTCCAGCAAGTGGAAAAGATTTTCGATTTGGGCTCAGGCCAAGGGACTGGATCCTTTCACAGCCCCCATCCCTGCTGTCTTAGATTTTTTATCCACACTTTTTCAGCAGGGTTCTGCTCCTGCTACCATTAAGGTTCAGCTGGCCGCTATTTCTAATTTTCATACCTCTTACGAACCTTCTCTCATGGCTCATAAGCTATGTAAGGAATTTTTGAGGGGCACCTTGTTGCTTTGGCCTCCTGTGTCAGAACCCATCATGCCATGGGATTTAAATTTTGTTTTACAGGCCCTGACGTCATTACCTTTCGAACCAGCTGCCACCTGTGAATTAAAATTTCTGTCTTGGAAGACTGCATTCTTAATAGCTATCACATCAACCAGACGGGTGTCGGAGATTCAAGTGTTATCCATCAAATCCTCGTATTTAATCTTTCATAAGGACAGGGTTTCCTTGAGACCTAATCTGTCCTTCCTTCCGAAGGTAACCTCTGCCGGTTAATCTCAATCAGTCCATTGAGCTACCAGTTTTCTTTCCTCAATTTTCCAACAAGGCGGAGTTTGTTTCATCAGATGGATGTACACAGGCAGCTTCGTTTTTACTTACACAGGACAAAACAACTTCGTAAGTCTGACCAACTCTTTGTGTCCTTCTCAGAAAATAGAACAGGATCCCCTGTTTCTAAGATTACAATTTCCAGATGGATTTCTGACTGTATCTCCTATGTCTACTTGTCAGCAGGCAGAGAGTTACCGTTCCCTGTCAAGGCTCACTCCATCAGGGCTGTTTCCGCTTCAGTAGCTTATCATTCCAGGCTATCGTTGGATGAAATTTGTGCTGCGGCCACGTGGGCTTCTCCCCACACCTTCATTACTCATTACAAATAAGACGTGGCTTCTAAGGGCCGGGCTTCCTTTGGTTCCACTGTTCTCAGGAGCATCTTCCATTGAGCCTCCAAGGATAGAGGTGCTGGGGACGCTGTCCCGTGAGTAAGAATGTAGGCGAGATTGGACCACATAACATCTAGAAGTTATGTACCCACCATAACGTTTGATGTATATGGTCCATCTCGCCTCACATTCTTACGTTCCCTCCCACCTGTCCCCCCTCCTGGAGGATTTGGAGGCGACATTTATCTTCAGTACCCTTCGGTATTGGTTATTTTTTCTTTGCTGCCCTGGTTAGTGTTCTACTCTTCTGAACTGTGGTTGTGCATGAGGTGTGACTGAGTTGCTGCAAACTAGATCTGGGGTTATGGAGCAGTGCAAATGGGATACCAGGTTAGCCCAGCCAATTAGAGACTTCATGCTAGAAAAATATAAGTTGGCCGAGTCGGAGCCATTGTTCGGCTCCGAACCCGTGAGTAAGAATGTGAGGCAAGATGGACCACATACATCAAACGTTATGGTGAGTACATAACTTCTAGTTTTCTCACAGGACTCCACCGAATCTTCCTCCTCTAACCTTCTCTGAGGGCTTAGAGCTTCCAACTCCGATCCCACTGTTCCAGCTGCTCTGGTGCCGACAGCCTTTACCCCTGCAGTTCCAGGATCTGCCTTGACTACTTTGGTTCCTTCAGAATTGACAGACTCCCGGGGCTGAGACTACACTGTTGACTTCCAGGGTTTCGGATCTGCTCCAGGTTTTTATTTGGAGTCATCCTTGACTCTTGGAACCTCAGCAGACATGGGCTCTTCCTTGGCTCCTGCTTCGGAGGTAGGTCTCTCGGAATAGAGTGTAACTTCTCTTCTGAAGTTGTCCTTCTCATTTCCCGTATCCCATCCCTCTTTGGGTAGGCCTGCCTTCCAGGTGATGGAGAGGGCATTGGCCTCTGCAGGATCTCTGCTGACCCATTCTGTGTTGGAGTTTTATCCCAAGACTCCTTCTTGCCCAGAACTGCTACCAACCTCCACGTCTAGACGGCAGGCACCTAGACGGCAAGATACTCCTGCACAGGGCCCCTCTTCTTCTGAGTCCTCCTCAGAGATGCCCACTGAGGAGCCACGCCAGAAAAAGAGGTGTAAGAGGAAACAGATTCCCCCAAGTAATCGGTCACAGAAAACACAGACTTCGATAATGCAGAGGGTTCCCCCCAGTCACCCCCGGAAGATCATTGACATCTCCCAAAGGAGACATCCTAGAGACTCTAAAACAGAGGAGTAACTGGAAGCCCAAAGACCCTATATTTGGGGAGTCTGTGTACTTGCAGGCTTTTGGTGCTCTCCAGTCTACATCTTGGGTGACCCCTCCTGTGGGCGATCTTATTAACTTGATTGCGCAGCAGGTTTGGAAGGCTCTTGATTCCATAGAGCCCAATTCCCCAGAGACCTGACAAAATACTATTTGCTCCAGAGGACCACCAGCATTGGGCAAAGGGGCTAGCAGCAGATGCTATGGTGGTGGTGGCAGCCACCAAAAAGGAACTAGCTGAAGAGAGTTCCACTGTTCATCCCCCTAATCGAGAGTCCAGGGCGATGAATAGATTTGAAAAGTGGGTGTACGCATCATTGACCTTTGCTTTAAGGTCTTTGAATTTTATGGTACATTTTACTAGGCTGAGGAGGGATCAGATACCATAGCAGGAGCTGTGTCTGAGGAGATGCATGATAAATTGGCCTCCCAGCTAGCCTCCCTTGAGTCTATTTCTAGCTCGTCCATGAGGCTCATTGTGCATGCAGCCAAAGAGATGAGGCCAGCAAGTTCAGGCATTGCCATATGGAGTCAAGCCTGGATGCGCTTGTGTGCGTTTGTGGAGCCATTTAAGTCTTCCTTTGTCAATGCTCCTTTTGATGGATCCTCCTTTTTTGGCCCAAAAGTCAAAGAAACTCTAGCCAGGTGCGAGAAAGATGGAAAAACCCTCTCTGCAGTGAGTGTATGTTTTTCTGATTCCCAATGGTCCTACTCTAGGAATCAGAAGAGAGGAAAGATGTGGTTCAAAAAATCCCAAGGGCCTTTTCAAGACACATGTGGTGGTGGCTCCCCTCGGGGCAGAGGGGGCGGCACTAATGGAAGACACGAACCCTGCGGCAGAGGTGGCCCGCAGAATCAGGGCTCCAGAGATTCTTTCTCTGGACAGTCCTATCAGTGCTCCTGAAAGAGGGCCTGATTACTTACCTCTGGAAGCAGTCGGGGGAAGATTTTCACTGCACTCAAGGGCCTGGCGACAAATAACTTCAAATGCTTAGGTGCAGAAGATTATCGACAGAGGTTACCATATTCCTTTCACTCTTTTTCTGAGATCAAAATGAAGCCCCCCCCCCAATGTTCCACCCAATCAGAGGAATCAAGCAGCCTTAGAGATTTAAAAGCTTCTAGAGAAGAGTCTTCCAAGAAGTCCCACCAGACCAGATAGGATCCAGATATTACTCAAGGTTCATTTTGGTGCCAAAAAAGACAGGGGACTTGAGACCAATATTAGATCTCAGCCTTCTGAAGAAGTTTGTTCGGCAAATAAAATTCCATTCTAGATGGTCACGGTTTATTCTATACTTCCCTTTCTAGAGGAAAATGATTGGATGTGCTGTATAGACCTTCAAGACCCATATTACCACATAAAGATGGACAAACGCTCCAGAAAGTTCCTCCACTTTCGGGTAGGAGACTAGGGTTGTCACCTATCCAGTTTTTTTCCAGATTATCCAGAAATCAAACTGATTCTCCGGAAAACACTGTACAATCTCTGGTATTCTGTTTCAATAAAGGAAACAGACTATCAGAGTTTGTTAAATCAGCTGATTTACTATGTTTTTTTACAGAAAAACATAGTAAATCGTCTGAAAGCAGGCATCAGGAAGGGGAAAAGAGGGTGTTCCTGTCTGCTGATATCATAGTGATGTCACAAAATGGGCAGAATGTGGAATGGAGGGGCGGAAATGGGCGGGGTTATGGGTGATGTGAGGGGTGTGGCCTTACTCCAGTTTTAGCCACAACAAAAGGTGGTAACCCTATAGGAGCCAGTCATTTTCAATTCAGGGTGCTGCCCTTTGGCCTCCCCACAGCCCCCAGGGTGTTCACCAAGTGCTTGGTGGCAAACAGCTCACTTGAGACTGCACGGATTCCAGGTGTTTCCTTATCTAGACGACTGGCTCATTACCACCCCCACCAGGCATCTACTGCTTCAAGCAACAGAGTTCATCCTACACCTGTTTGCCCATCTGGGCATAACCATGAATCACTCAAAATCTCAGCTAAGTCCCACACAGGATCTAGAGTTCATAAGTGTTTGTCTGAATACCATCTCTTGTGTAGCTTCCCTTCCTCTTCACAGGCTATAGAAGATAAAATCCCAAGTAAAGGCCAATTTTTTCCAATGACAAGGTTCCTGCACGGCTAGTCCTTCAAGCTTTAGGGTCCATGGCAGTGGCTATTACCTTGGTTCCACTAGCAAGATTTCACATGCGTCTGTTACAATGGCTTCTAGCATCTCAATGGTCCATCCTAACACATCCAATGACATACCCAATTCTTATTAACAGTCATAGCAAGAAGGACACCATGGTGGATGGAATCCAAGGAAATTCTTTTAGGACGCCCATTTCCCTCCTCAACCCAAGATCATAGTGACCGCAGGGGCCTCCCAGATGGGGTGGAGGGGCATTATCTGGGAAGAATAGTCCAAGGTACTTGGCCCCCAATAGAAGCCAACCTGAATATCAATGTTCTGGAATTGAGGGCAGTGCTCTGAGTGTTGCAAGCCTCTCAATCTGTCCTTCTAGAAACAATTGCAATTCAATCAGACAACATGCTTGTTGTCTGGTACATCAACAAACAGGGTTGAACCAAATCTTACCCCCTCTGCTAAGAAGCTGTCAGAGTGTGGTCACTGGCAATATCCTCCAACTGCTTTCTAATACTAACGCACATCCCCGGAAGCTCAGACATGATAGCAGACAAACTGAGCAGATGCAGTCTCCTGCCTCATGAGTGGTCTCTCAATCCCAGAGTAGCAAAGGAGATTTTCCACCATTGGGGTCAGCCTTGCTGCGACCTCTTTGCATCTCCCAAAAACAATAAGTGCAGCAGATATTTTGCCCTAATTCCCTCTCAGGGGGAGTCCCCGAGAGACGGTCTCCTTCACGATTGACCCTTGGGTCTACTGTATGCTTTCCCCCCTTCCCTCTGATTCCTCATTTCTTAAAGAAAGCCAACAGGTTGAGAAGCAAGGTGATCCTCATTGCACCATTCTGGCCTCAACAAGTCTGGCTCCCCTTTCTGTGGCTTCATCTAATTCACTGTCCATGGATTCTGGACTCAGTTCCAGATCTTCAGTCTCATCCTCAGAGACTGCTGCACCCCAGTCTTCAGAAATTCAAACTTACAGCTTGGCTTCTCCAATTCCGTTAGTTGCCAAGAAGAAGAATTCATCTTCCCCAGTCCAGAAAATTCTACTGGCTTCCCATAGAACTTCCACCAGGAAACTGTAACTAAGCAAGTGGTAAACATTTTCTTTTTGAGCACATGATAATGGTCTTAACTCTTTTTCTGCACTGGCTGAAAATGCTTTGGACGTTTTAGGTATGCTTTTTGATTAAGGAGCTTCTGATTCCGCTTTCAAGGTCCAACTGAGTACTATTTCTAATTTCCACAATAGCTTCAAAGACCATTCGCTAATTTCGCATAGATTTTGTAAAGTGTTCATGAAAGGGGCTTTGTGGTTAAAACCTCCATTTAAAGACCCTCTAGCTTCTTGGGATTTGACCTTGGTACTGCAGTCTTTGGTGCTTCTTCCCTTTGAACTGGCAGCTACATGTCATTTAAAGTTTCTTTCATGGAAAACAATTCTTCCAATAGCCATTACCTCCGCCAGAAGAATTTCTGAGATACAAGCATTATCTTCAAAACCCCCATATTTGCTTTTCCATAAGGATAGGGTTTCACTAAGGACGAATCCATCCTTTCTCCCCAAGGTGGTGTCAGAAACTAATATTAATTAAACCATTGACCTACCCATTTTCTTTCCTGATTTTCCCAGCAAAGGTGAATATTGCTTACATTTGCTGGATGTTCATAGACAATTACATTTCTTCCTCAGCAGAACTAAAGAATCTAGAAAATCAGACCAGTTATTTGTATCTTTCTCCAATCCATCTCTGGGAAAATCTGTTTCAGAAGTTGCCCTATCAAAATGGCTAAAAGACTATTACTTTCATTTGCAATAAAAAGTATCTCAAGTTACCAGCACCAGATGGGAGCACTCCACTACATCAATAAGCACTTCTGTTTTCCATTCCAAGGCTTCCATGAATAAAATATGCACAGCAGCAACCTGGGCTACTCCACATACCTTTATCACTCATTACAAATTGGATATGGTCTCCAGGGGAAGAACATTCTTCGGCTCTATGGTTTTCAGGAATATCCTTCCATAAGATCACCCAGGATCTAAAGTAGCTGGGGGCTCTGTCCCAGTCATAAAGGATAAATGAAGATTGACATCAGATAAAGAAGTTATGTACTCCCCATAACTTTCCATCTGTGTTGTCAGTCTTCATTTATTCTTTGCACCCCACCCTCCTATGGACTTTCTGGAGGATCGGTCGCTTTTTCTGGTAACTTTATCAGGTTTAACCTTGCGTATGTCCTCCTCAATTCTGTATACAAATTCCTTTGCATTTCTGTGTAGCTGCAAACACGATCTGAGGTAATATGGAGAGGGGTATTGAGTCTTAGCTAGAGAGTTTTTGGTTGGAGCGAGCTATGTAATGGCTGAGTTGGTTTCATCAGACAGTTTACAAAACTAGCGGGATACAACATTAATGAGGGTAAGACTAAGGCTATAGCAATAAATTGTATTCCATCTATCAAAATAATCCGTAAGTTTTGGGACCTTTGGGTTCATTATAACCTGAAGTACTTGGAAGTATGGATAGCAAGAGGAGTCTAAGAATTCTCTGACATGTGGAATGAAAAAATGTTTAAAATAAGAAGGCTGATTAAGAAGTGAGGCACAGTGAAAATGGACGTGGAAATGAGAATACAAGCAATAAAAATGTTTATTGTCCCATCGGTACTGTATGCAAGACAAGCATCGCTATTTAATTTAAAACAACAAAGATGGAAGGAGTTGCACAAGATAATTAAACAGTTTATCTGGAAAACTAAGAAGCCAAGAGTCATTTGGGAAAATATGTTAGCAGCACATGAGGATACAGGTGGGATGTTCTTAAATTAGAAGAATATTATCTGGCTACGCAGCTAAAGTTAGTGTACCAATTACAAAATAACAAACACAAAGCAGACTGGAAAGATTTAATAATGAAATCAGAAGCTGGTACAAGTAACTGTGTAGGTTCTTGCTTCTAGAATATGTTCATAGATTCAAAGGTGCAACCTGACTTTTGGGAGGAATCAGGGAAGCTAATAGATAAAGACTTAAGAAAAAAATGAGGTCATGGTGGGACTTCGAATTTTATCTGATTGGTTTAAATAAAACAGGTCCATACACTAATTTGCCAAGGTACAAAGAAGTAATATTCTGGGAACAGTTAAGGATGGGGGAAGAATGAAATGGAACAAAATACTATCCACATTTCAAGTAAGGAGAATGTAGTAGATATTCTATATAGCACTATTATCCTCTTTAAGCAAATTTGACAGAGAAGTAATAACATTGCAAAAGAAAAAAACAACATTGGTTCAGCTGTTGATAGAAGCACAAACTGTAGATGCAAGCTCAAATAGATTGATAAGTAGATTATATAGAGCCCTTAAGGAAAGTTAGACAGGTGACACCAGTAATAGGTTAATAGAGGCATGGGAAACTTTGCTATTGGTTAGGAACTTAAAGCATCTTTGGGAGACAAAATGTACTATCCTTACTAAAGTGACCACAGCTGGGACATTCTAGATATTTGGTTGGAAGTGTCTCCATAGGTATTTTTACACTATGCAAAGAATTCATAAGGTGTTCCCAGAGGCTAGTGAAATGTGTTAGAGATGTGGGCAACAAGAAAGGGGAACCTAGACCCATATTTTCTGAGAATGTTCCCAATTGCAAAGATCCCATATGGAGCTTAAGAAAGTAGTAGACAAGATATTAGGAGAAAGCTGGAAGTCAAATAAAGCTGATTTTTCACTCATTCATGTGTCAGGACTACTAATAGCAGCAACAGTAGGTGGGAATTGATGTTAACAGGGCTTGTCACCAAAAAAAAAAACAACAACAACAACGAGATGAAAGCAGGTGAGATCTGTAGGGTTACTAATAAATGAGCTAAGAAAGCAAGAATTAATTTCCCTAAATTTAGTTTACTTATTTATTTCCAGGAAAGTCCGACTGAGTAGAAGCCCATTTTCAGATGAGACACAGGGGAGACGAGCTCCAAATTATTACAAAACATTGTAAGAACAATAATTTTACCATCTTCAAAATAAAACAAAAATGTCTGCAGTTTAAATAATTATAACAAATTAGTCATAATAAAAAACATTGGTTAAGAATCACAACAAGTTATATAACATTCATTTAATAGGAGACAAAAGGTAAATATCATCAGAATTAGTCACTGTGGCTTGAGGAAACACGAGGGACAATTTGAGTATATAGCTTCTGGCACTGGGTTGACTCCTCTGAAGCATTACAGATGATGGTTCCTCTGGAATTACTTGTACATTAACAACCACCAGAAACACCTAAGAAATGTTATTTTGTAGCAAGTAAAGTCCACCACATCTATTCAGAAGCCTGTGCCCTGCACCCCTCACTTAATATAATCAGTTCAAAAGTAACTGCACATTGTGGGAGAGAGGGGAAACAATTAAAATTGTTATCATTGGCCATATTTTTTTTCAATAGAAGTGTGGTTTTAGTCAAGTCACTCTTGGTCAAGTACCCAGCTTCCAAAATATATAATGGTTAGAGGTAGGGAAAAAAAACTGGCCAGAATATATTGTAATAACAGTGTGTATTTGGCATCACAAGAAATGGTTTTATTTTGCATTATTCGTAACAAATGTGAGAACAGATTTTGTACAAGCCAGTCAGCGATGTATTTGGCAAAAGTGACAGTCATCTCTTTTGTGGTGAAAGGCAGAATAGGAAAGGATGAAAAAGGAGGACACATGATGTGGCAGCTGGTCTTACCCCTGAAACTTGAATGCTCCAGGGTGCTGTGTGGTACATCAGTCTGTTCACCTTTGTAGGGAGTCTCATGATGTGACCGAAAGTAGCGATAAGAGATTGATATTAGCTTGGCAATCAGTTTATGACATTGGCAGGTTATGCCCTTGTAATCCTGTCTTGTACAAACCTCTGGCTTCTATTATGGCCTATTTTGACAATTTGTCTCAATAAATATATGACTGCAGCTATGCCCTCTTTTATTTGTGTGTCTTCTGAAAGATGTCTTTTGAAATTCCAAACACTGTGACTAAATGTTGGAATAGAAGACGTTCAAATGTGGAGGAATATGCTCAGTCCAAGGTTGCTGTACCTTGGAGCATCTCCCTTTCTGTAAGGTATAGCAGTGCCAGAGTTAGTATATTTAAGTAGCAGGGATGTGGAGGGCAACTGCCTTGCCACCCCCACTAAGAAAGAGTGGGTTTCATAATTTGATGTTTTCTTTCTTTTCTTTTTAATTGCAGTTTACTTTTGGAATTTTGGAACCCATAGTTCCATGTCTCACACTTGTGACATGGAGCCATGTCTAAATTATTTGATATAGTACGATGGTAATGCATGTTACTTTGATAATGTGTTGTTGCTGTAAGTAATAGTGAAGGGACCATGCCCTCTACAAGCCTCTTCGAGATGTCCCTACCTATCCCCAAGTCTTCATCAATGGCCAATCAAGTAGAACATCTCTCTCTCTCTCTCTATACATATATATATATATATATATATATATATATATATATATATATATATATATATGGGTCCTATTTGTTTTGTCAACAGTACGGTGCATCGAACTGTACTTTGTTGAAATTACTTTAGCGAAAGTGCATTTTGTCGAAACTGCACTTTCTCTAAGAAAACAAAACATTTTTTTTACATTTTTATACATTTTAAACCATTCACATGGATATTTATAACTGCAATGAATAACTCTTTGCAGAAAACAATATTTACCTAACCCATGTGGGGGGGCTACACCCACCACACACACACACACCCAACTATATATACTGACTCCAAGATCACACTACAGTGGGGAAAAGGGCATATACCTTTTACTTTAATGTGTCAGTGTTATGAGTTTCAGTCAAATGAGTTTTCAGTATTTTGAACTGTCAGTGTTTTGATCTCAGTCAAATGAAATTTAGGTCATATGAAGTAGACCCACAAAAACACCTACTTATATCTTGCACTAATACTCGCAGTTTCAAAATGCAAGGTGGCATTACAAACCCGTCACTACAGCCACATTTGTTCCAGTAGTAGTAGTGGGAGGAGCAGTGGGTCTTATAAAAAAGAATCTACAGTCATATTTAGATGTGTTACCAATGTGTGTAACCCCATACAAATTGCAAAAGGAGCCATTACTGGGCACATTGCAGGTGCTGTGAAGAGCACTTTTGGCGAACATCAAAGACTGAAACAATACTAACTTCATGAACTTTAATCGTAGTTTGACTTAGGAATGGGGTACATTCCCATCATGGTATTAGAAACCCAAAAGACATGGAGAAATTAAAAAAGAGTGAAAACAGTCCTAGATAGCTGTTATCTAAGATCCTTCAAACACAGCTACATATAGACTTACAACAGCAATGGGAGGTTTGGAAAACCTTTTACTCAGATTCTGAGCCATTGCTATGATGCATAATCTTCAGAGAAAATCTGATTTTCCTTTCCCCGTCCCCTCTCTCCCACTACCAGCAGTCATGTATGTGCTAGAAGCCAGGAACCACCAGAACAGCAAAGTCTTATCCAAATATCCATAAAAAGATCTCAACTTAACTGATGATGGCTACTGAGTGTTTTCAGTGGATATGAAGGCAGCAATATCTTTCAGAAAAGGCAAATTAGGCAGCCAGTTATAGTTGTTGGGACAAGTACAAATTTCTTTGGATAGGTACACTCTATAGATCCTTATCTGTAGTAAAGGAAGGTGTTCTCATAAGCTTGCATAGGTCATTTTATGGCACTATCTGACAAGAAAAACCTATGCCCCTGCATGGCACCATTCGGCAAACATGTCTATACCACTGTATGGCACCATTCACGTAAAAGGCAATCTTGTCTATAAGATGCTTTTATTACTGCAGTGATGTCCTTGACAATACCTAATTTTCCTGCTACCATTCTCATAGGGCAGCCAACTTTCTGGCTGGCTAACTAAAAGACTATGTGAGAAATTGCAGTTCAGAGGCACTTTACAAGCTTCTGGAAAGTGACTTAGTAGATGACATAAAGAAACTCTGCCATGTTGCAAGGCAAAGACAGAAAGATAAAGAAGATAGTCAGATACCCTTCATAAGGAAAACAGCTCACCAGCCCACATCAAATACGTAGAGTAGTAGAAAGTAAGATGGGAGATGAGCTGTTTGGATTCAGATCAGGAAGCAACACAACTGGCACAATGTTTACAGTGAGACAGATATCTGAGGAGAAACTAGAGATGAAGAAAGAGTTTAACTGGGCATTCCTAGACTTGGAGAAAGTATATGACAAGGTCTTAAGAAAGCTGATTTGTGCTGGAAACATTAGTAGAATTAGTGCAGGCTATGTACGAG
>NC_056741.1:1159533062-1159568062 GCF_019279795.1 Protopterus annectens | reverse complement strand
TAAAGTCTTGGTGCAAACTGCCATGACCATTAAGAAAAGGTAGACAGACAGGGTACAGCACTGTCTTTTCTTGATCCTGCTAGTAAGCATATAGGATGACTCAGAGATGTTACCCAATCTGTAACTAGTGCACAACCAGGCACTTCACTGCATTAAATAATTAGCAGTCACCCAGTGTCTTTTTTACATTACAGTTATTCCATGCACAAATAAACAAGATGACCTTTCCCCTTTTAAGTGCTGACCCATTATTATTTTACTTGCAATAATAATGCAGTTTTATTGGTTGCAAATAAGACATTTTGCATCTGGATTTAAATTTTTAGAGAACAGCTGAATTAATTAGATGACAGAAAGTGAAGCAGCTGTCACGTGATCAGCTGAGTACCTTTGCCCTACTTTATTACCCACAGGCAGCTTCCCCCTCCCACAGCAGTTTCCTAAATATTTAAAATACAGAATTTAGTCTGGAAAGGTATGATATGAGAAGAACTCACTCTTTTGGAAAGGGGAAGTTGCATATGTGTTGATTAAAGTTCTGTTCGTTTGTTGTTTCTGAAGAATTTTCCTGCAGGTTCTTTTGAGGACTGTGGAGTGATTTCCTGAAATTTCCGATCCAACCCAGTCCCATTTTAGTTTGGCAGTGTCATGAGCTAGCACAGCATGTACTGATCGAAAGAACAAGACCTGGGCTTGCAGCCAAACAGTCAAGCAGTTTGACTGGGTAAGAGGAGGGTGAGCTGGGTGAAGAGTAATCTGTTCTCACAAGGTGACAGCAGCGGCCTGGAACTCTGGAACTGCACTGCAATAAACTCTGTAGCAGAGCTGTGCTTCACTTGTTTTATATGCTACTTGTGTTATATAACCTTCTGTTTATTCATCTCTTTAATCTGCTCTTACACCTGTGCTGTTGTCCTCCCTACTAGATGTTTCTGTTTTTCATTCTGTTTGTGCAGACTGGGTATTACCAATGAGTGGTAATCATTGACAAAGGTTCTATGACAGATCAGTGAGTAACATGCATGGATATGGATGTTTTTCACCATGTACAACCCTGAGTTGGCATTATTGTGCTAAAGAAACATGCACACATGCTGGATTTTTGTACAGTTTCCTCCAGTGTGAGTAGATGACCTTATCTTATTAATGCACTAACTCAGTAATTAAAATAGGTACAAGTTCCATTTCAGGTGCAAAATAATTATAGTCTGGTTTAAGTGATAAACTCAGAATCACAGAGCATGCAGAATTGGGGAGACAAACAAACCAAGGCCCAACTCTTGCTTTTGCAGCCCATTGTCTTAATTGCATAGTATGTGTTGTCAAGGCTTCCTTCCAGTTTTCTGATTAAGCTAATCGTTTGCCACATGCTGACAGTCAAATGTCATGACTGCTATCTCCTGTTCCCGAAAAATAGAGTAATAAATACAAAGTCCTGTTTACTGAAGTCTCCATACAAGAATCAGCAGCACCTATGCCATTTACAATCCCAGTGTATAGGTATGGAAAAAAGGGAAGGTGGACAGAGTTTCACTTTTCATACCACTAGACTGTCATGGTGTGGACCTTGATTACAGTGAACAGATCAAGAGTGACAGGTATACAGTCAATTGTATTATGTTGTGCTATTTACTATAAATGATAGGTAATGAAGGCATATGGCATTTGGTACAGAAGACTAAGGAGCTGTTAATGAGTAGTATCCTACATTCTAGTGGTTCAGGGTTTGATTCCCTCAATCTCTATTGTGCAATTGAGTGACTCTAAGTGACAGTGCTCCTGGCTAGAGACTGAAAATGATCCACAGAGATCTAGCCTATTGATGCAAAATAAATACTGTATCCATCATAAAGCAGTTGTGTGATACTGGTTACAACAAACTCATTTAGAGACCTTTCCACTCTATTTTTGCATGCCCCACTTATTCATTTATAATTTTTCAGAGTGTTTAAGAAAGTTCTACCTGTTCTGCAGTACTATAGGAGGGTGAGTTGGGGGAGTAATTGCTACTTTTATCATTTCACAGAACAATTGTATTAATGACTGATGCAGTAGCAAATCGGGAACATTGCTCATTTTCTATTGAAATTAGATTTTCAGAAAACTGGGTAAAAACTGTTTTCGTATTCATACACTGACTCGTTCATGCTGTTTTGAGCCCTCACCTCCACCTCCCCAAAAAATCTTTAAAAGTCTCACTTTTCTGCACCTTAGTTATGTTAAAAATATGCATGTAACTGAAAAAGCAGTAAAGAGTTCTGATGTTCCAGCACTTTAAGTGTAACATATAGACAAGACCAGTTCGCAAGTCATTCTGACTCAGCACTGTAGCGGATGTACTTGTTTTATTTTTCTTAATAAGTGTGCACTCATTCACAATGTCAAGGACAGTTTCTTAGCTTGTGACTCCGCCCTTTTCCAACAGTAGTTACACAGTATGTAGATTTCAAATACATGCCTTGCATTGTCAAGATCACCTGTTAAAAAGCAGCAGCAATTCAAAAGCATCATTTGCTTGGATTTGTAATCATTCCTGAGTATAAAATTAAATGTTACTAGATTTAATTTGTATACTGAACCATGTGACCCAAAATGAATGCTTTGCTGGAAAGAAGGAAATATATTATTCTCGGTTTAAGAATGTAGGCATGTTAGCAGAAGAGTCAGCCCTTATATGGTTATATCCTTATAGCTGCTGCACTTTTTTTTTCATATGTTTCCATTTTAGATGGAACATATTATGCCCCACAAACATGGAACATTATGTCATTGTCGATTGCTTTATTAGTTCCACTTCTTGGCAATGTACAACATTTTTGTAGTGATAGTAAACGTTACAAGAGAAAAAAGGTATCCCCCAAACATATGGTAGTAATATTATCCTATTCTAAACAAGCTACAAAATGCAAATGTTTCTGTCTGTCTACCCCACTTTTTAACTTAAGAAAAGCAAATAAATCATATTAATAAATCATTTTAACAAATGAATGCCTAGCTATATTTATGCGAGCATTGCCAAAACTACAGCTCATCAGCAACATAGGGTATTGTGGCTTTTGACTGTGTGAAGGAGGGTATGACTTGTGGATTTCTTTTGAGTAACCACTGTTGCAAGACAGCAGAAATTATGTTTTAATTTTGCATTTGGTAACTAACTTGCCATAGTAGAATACCATATTCCCCATATGGGGAAACTCCAGGAGCACATAAAAAATGATTAACTTGCTTTGTTATGTGTATGTATGTGAGAGCTGATGAGGTTGAAATCCTGGCCTTCTGCTTCCCATTCCAGCACCACAACCACTGGCCTGTACTGCTACATAAATATAAAACTTATAAAAGAAACCCTCTACAGTCAGATCATTGGCATTTGCATTGCCAGTGACAAAGGTCTGGGTGCTCACTTCCATTGCCGAATAACTAGGGTGCAGTAAAGTACTGCAGGGCAGTTCTCTCAGGCGTAAGTAAGCTGAGGCAGTGATACTGCATTACAGTAGGATGAAATTGGGGCACAATGATTTCATTACACATTCCAGGAGTAAGGACAATAAAAATGGAAGGTGTATTTCTTTGTCATTACTTGGAATCTACAAACTATGTCCACCACAAGAAGCCAGACTAAGTGCAAGAACCTCTTCTGAGTAACATTAAATTTCTGATTTCTGGTCATATGGCTTCATTACATGAAGTGCAAGTCCTTAACCTGGAAGTAACTGTAAAAGGAGGAAGACAAGACTATAAAAAGAGATAGCAGATAAGGACATGTTGAACTATCTAATCTCGGTAATTTTCTTTTTCTTTATGTAATAATCTTAAAGTTGCTGTAAGTTAATTCTAGTCATTCTTTTTTTTTTCTTTTGCTCTGTCTTCCTTTTACATCTGATGACCATGCCTGAGTTGAGTTTGAACAACAGAGCAAAGGCTACATTGCATCACTGACTGAGCTGGAGGTGCACATTTGTTTCCCAGCCCCCCTCAGGGTCAGCATGCAGTGGGCTTCGCTGAGTCTGTACACTGTCTCACAAAGGTGCAATATGCCTTCAGGAGTCATTTTCTCCCATTAACCTTGGGACTTGGTTGAAGTCTGTAGTCTCCTCCAGGGACTCTGCTTTTCAGGCTGCCACAGGGTTATACCCATTACCCCAGCCTTCCATAAGAGATAACAGGCAACGCCTCATCAGTTCTTTCCCACTGAAGCTGGACATTTGGCACCCTAGACACTGCATTATCCCAGTGGAGCAGCCTTCTCCTATAGTTTCATGAACTCTGTTGCTATTTTTGATTGCTTAACCCTCTCTGGATGGCTGTTCCATACAGCCACATTCCTACTTGTAAAATGTTTTTCTGAACATCACTCCTAAGCTGTACTCGTCTGACCCGTTGGACTTTGATAATTTCCCTAAGATATATTAGATTTACATCATATCCCTTCTGTCCTCCCTTTCTATTAGGCTGCACAGACTACCTTACTTTAGCCTCTGATGATGTGTTTCTAATGCAGACTCAACACCTTTTTTGATGTGCTTCTCTATATAGCCTCATTCTCTGAGTGCCTTTGGAGATCTTGTTTGCCAAGAGCTGCACATAGTACTTTAAGTAAGGGAAAAAGGAGAGTTATTAGATTATGCTGTGGGCTAACCTAAACAGCAGATGTCTAAAGGTCTCTGTTGGCACTCTAGACATCTTCACATCTATCACCTTAACAATTTAGATTAATAAAGGCAGACAGGTGGCATAAGAGAAGGCATCAGGCAAAAAAAGTGTAATAGGACCTGGTAAGAGCATTTATATTACATAGTTGAAAGATAAAAAGAGTGAACGTTTTTTTATCGAACACTGAAAGGCGAAACCACTAAATATCGAAGACACGGAATAGCGATTTTTTTCCCAGGGAAAAAAAAAATCGCTGCTCCGCAAAAAAAAAAAATCCAAACAGAAAATAAAGTGGGGGCTTTATCCCCCACACCCACCAATGTGGGGGTGCTTTGCCCCCCACACCCCGATGTAGGGGGCTGTGTCCCCCACAACCCCCCTGCTTAAATATACCAACTCTGAGATAGCAACACAGTGGAGCAAATGGCAAAGTCCTGAAAACGGCACAGTGATTTTTTTTCCCTGGGAAAAAAATCGCTGTTCCGTGTCTTCAGTATTTAGTGGTTTCGCCTTTCAGTGTTCAATAAAAGAGCATTCGCTCTTTTTACCTTTCGGCGACATAATATAGACCTTAGTAAGAGAGGATCAAAGAAGGATCAAAAACATTTGGTTGGAAGCAGAAATTATGGCATTCCAGACAGGAAGTACTCTCGTGACCAGGATGGAATGGAAGCCTGAAAAAGAGGAAGAGAACAAAAAGACAATGGTGCAGATACAGTGGATGGAGATTTGCAGAGTGGGAGACAGAGAGAGAAACAGTGAGGTATATAGAAGGCTGGATTATCTGATAGGGTATATGAGGAGTCAGTGGGTGGGGGTTGGCAGAGTAGGAGAGAGGGTGTGAGATATACAGAAGACTAGATGATCTGATTGGATAGATAAAGAGACAGTGAGTATTGAGTGTGAGGTTTGGCTGAATGGGAGAGGGGTGACTGGGTAAAAAAAGGATGCAGTGGGTGATCAGAGGATTCAGAAGAGGAAAGTATAGGAACAGATTCATTATCTAGACCAGTGATGTATAATTTGGTGGTACAGCATATCTGTGCAAGACGTCAGCTCTTCAGATGTTTCTTAAGCCATGGTTCACATGTGGGCTTCAAACCCTCTACATCTATCAGTGACGCAATTGAGATGGTTTCTGAAAATAATGGGGGAAACCAGGGAGGGCAATTCTTCAAGGCATACTACATAATGACTTTCAATTCATAAGGAGATTACTGAAAAGAATGGATGAAGTTCATCATATTGATCAATGATGCAGTATATGGATTATATTCTGCCAAGGATATAACAGCTGCCAGCTTCCAAAGCTTCAGGACACATTCCACACACCTAAACTGTCAAGCAGCTCAAGCTAAGCTAACTAAAAGACATGTTTGGGTGCAAAGCCATTCAGAGTTTTACTGCCACCGAAGAATACGCTTTGCTGAGGCTTTCAGTGATTGACTTTCAGCTTGCGCTTTCCTTTGTTGGGCAGATAAGTTCCATTTGGATAAAAAAACTTCCATTTTCTTAATTTCTGTTGATGTTTTATTACTTACCTCATCAGCAAAGTGACTTTAAAGCTTAGAGTATTGTGTTTTAATGGTCTGTCTCGAGACTGTAACATACTTTCAAATGGAGCACTCATTCTTTCTGTCAGTTTAAAAGCAGTATAAAGTAAAAGAAAACATTTTTTCTGTGGAGAAATTGTGTTTATTTTTCTTTTGTGTGGCTGACATAGTGTTTTTAAAGTGCTGTTTACTGTGGTTTCTCTGTCAAAAAAGTAACTTTTGTGGACCTGTAGTATTTACTGGCAATTGCTGCTTGCCTTTCTTGGGAAAGAGGTACCATTTTCAGCTTGATCATGGAACAGACTACCAGTCCCATGGTCAGTCCTTCTTCCAGCCACAAAAAGAAAAAGTTAAGTATACAGCCTTTGCCACCACGGCAGGATAGCAATTTGCCTTAGCCACAGGTGAGTGACTCTGCTTTGGCCATTTGTTGTACTACAGACCACTCATATTTTACCCTGGATCCCTATGGCGTAGTACCTACAACCACTATGGACTTGGACGTTAGCCACTTCAACTTTGGCTGTTGGGATCCCCTCAGTGGGCAAGGGAGAGCCACTCTTGTCGGTCCAGGGAGAGGAACAGGGAAGGCTTCCCTGTTGTGTCAAAATGCTGTGCCCATCCCTGAGAATGCAGCTGCTGCCATTAGTAATGCAGATGGCCCCATTTTCCTGTCAAAAAGAACAGAAAACTCAAGCATTTATCTAGTCCTTCTCAAATTTATTTGGGATAGGAGAAGTTTACAGGATCTGGCTCAGGGTTTAATTCAGTTTATTGATCCTTCTTATAAAGTAGTTTCTGGTAAAAGAAAGAGGGATTACTCTTTTCCTGAAGAGATTCAGGATTCTGAATCAGAACAGGAAGCTGCAGGGATGAATACATTTTTTCCCTCAGATTTCTGATGCAGACTCAATGGAGAGCTCAGTTTCTGAGTCTGTCTGTCGAGGTTTCTCTTTCTCTGAGTCTATTGCTAGAATGTGCCAATGTTTCCAGTGGGAGAACATTGAGGTTTCTCAATCCTCAGAAAATATTATGAGCTGTTACAAAAGGATTTTCCAACACCTACACCCATTCCTTCTGTTCTGTCTGCTTTAGAGGATATGTGTGTGTTACTACCTGCAATTTTCTTGATAGTCAGCCAGCTGCCCCTAAAAAGGCAGATAGGAAGTATAAAGTTCCTCAGTCTTTTAAATTTTTATGCGCTATTCCCAAACCTGACCCAGCAGCTATAGCTTTAGCTGATTCCACTACTGCTAAGCACTTAGTTAATTCCAGTCCTACTCTTTTTAATAAGGATGGGAAAGAAGAGTACTTCTGCAATTTTGATTTTCAGAATTTTGAATTATCAGGCTTATATATTTGTTCTGACAAACTGTGAAAGTATGAGGAATGTTTTATCTGCAGTTTATTCTTGTGAGGAAAAATCTGCTTTAAATAAACAAGTTTCTTCTAATGCACAGGTTACTCACTACTCATTGTTTGTAGTGGGTGTATAACTCTGTTGATACTTTTTCCAAGGCTGTAGCTCTTGCTACTGTTTTGAGGTGGTTTGCATGACTGCATTCTCAGAACCTCCCAGATTATGCTAAAAATGATATTTTTAAATTCTTCCTTGGATAGAGGTTTGGTGTCTGGCACCTCTTCTGCAGATGTGGTCAAAAAGTGTGATGAAAGGGGCAAGCTGATCCAGGGAATCTCTTAAGATTTTTCAGTCCTCCTTTTCAAATTGTCCAAGGGATTTTCTATTTCCTCATCCAGTTTTGGCAAAAAAACATAATACACAGTCTGAACAAATTTCAGGCAAACATAAGTAGAAATGGCAAGGGGGGTTCCAAAAGAAGTCTTGGACCACCCAAAACAAAGGACAGTCAAACAAGTCTGAATTACTTTTCAAGAGACCTTGTGATCCCCTTTCACCCATGTCCCCTTTTCTTCCAGAAACTCTGTATCTCCATTGTTCTCCTTGGCAACAGATTGTTCCAGAAATGGGTTCTGAAAATCATTCATCAAGGTTATAGATGGCAGTGGGAAGAAATTCCTCCTTTCCAGAGGTCATTCCTCATCCTCCAGCTCAGACTCACTTGTTTCCACCTGTTCTTCATCACATGCTTTCCAAAGAAGTGATAAAACCAATTTCTCCTTCCCAGGTGGGGAAGAGATTTTATTCAAGGAGATTCCTAGTGCCATAGAAAAAGATTGGAGACCAGTTGTGGATCTTTCTTTCCTAAACCTGTTTGTGATGGTGCTCAAATTCAAAATGATGCCACTTCACAACCTATTACCTCTTCTTACTCTTTCAAGTTTCCTGTTAACACTACACTTAAAAGATGTTTATCATCACATCCCTATTCATCTAGACCTCAGATATTTCTTCAAGTTTTGTGTATATGGGTCACATTATCTGCTCTCTGCCTTACCCTTTGGACTATCCACTGCACCAAGAGTGTTCACAAAGTGTCTAGCTGCAGTTGTATCTCATTGCGGGCTACACAGTATCCACATTTTTCCATATTTAGATGATACGCTTATCTTTGAAGAGCCTTTTTCAAAGTATTAAGAATCTCTCTTTCTTTCTCTTGAATGAGAGATCTCTTACACAAACTGGGATTCCAAGAGAACATTCAAAAATCCTTCTTGACTCCTTCACACAGGACTGCATTTCTGGGATGTCAAGTGGACACCTTAGTTCAAATAAGAGCTTTTCTTCCACAGGAAGCAATAGATCTTTATTCAGATCTATTTTTAAAGTTTACTTCAGTCACTGTGAGGGAATGCTTCAGGATTTTGTTTTTTATGGCATCTATAATTCTCATGAAACCCTTCACAAGACTCCACATGAGAAAGTTACAGTGGTATCTCAAATCTCTTTGGTCCCAGCATCATCACCCTGAATCTTTTCAAACCCCAGTGCTGAGGTTTATCAGAAGAGAAGTCTTTCAGTAGAGACAACAGATATCCTTAAATCCAGGTCTCCCCTTCCACCTGCTGACAAATCCCAGTGCTGGGGTTTGTTAAAAGAGAAATCCTTTGGTGGAGACAACAGATATCCCTAAATCCAGGTCTCCTCTTCTCACTCCTTGCTCCAAAGCAGTAATTCAATACAGATGCTTCAGACTTTGCATGGGAAGCAGTTTCAGGAAGGATAAAAGGGAGTTTGGGACACAAAGGACAGATGCAGGCACATAAATATCAAGTAGATGCTTGCCCTTATCAAGGAACTGAACTCACTGAACTCTCTGAACCATCTTTTGTCCTCAGGACCCTTTCAAATGGTTACAGACAATACCACAGTCATGTGGCACATCAACAAGCAAGGGGGAACCAGGTCACACCCCCTTTGCAGACTATCCTTGTTAGCTTGGGATATAGCTTCACAGCACAATCTCACTCTACAGTTATCCTACATTCCATCAGGGCCAAACTGTTTGACAGACAAGCTGAGCAGGACCAGGCAGACCCTCACAAATAGAAACTAGATTAAGAGGTCTTGCAAGATTTAACCTATCTGTGAAGAGGTCCTCAAGCAGACCTCTTTGCTTCCTTCCTGAAGAATCAACTGGCAAGATACTGTTCCAGGATTCCATGCAAAAAGGCCTGGAAGACAGATGTCTTTTCTTTTCCATGGACAGGAATGTTCCTGTATGCTTTTCCAGTCTTTCCATTAATATCCATGGTATGTTTGAAGATTCAGAAGGAATTCCCCAAGATCATTGCAGCGACTCCCTTCTGGCCCAGGCAGCCATGGTCCTCCCCTTCTTTTGAAAATGGTCAGGGACAACCACCACAGGCTTCTATTCATACAGTAACAGGGGCATTTGATTCCTTTTAGGCACCTGTTTACTGAGGACGTGCAGCAGATACAATGGAAGCAAGAAAGCCAGCTACTAGAAAATGATATATTAGTAAACGGAAAAGGTTTTCTAGTTGGCGCCAACAACATAACCAGCACCCATTTGGGGATAGTTGTTTTCTGGCTTTAAAATATTTGCGTGAGTTACTATCCTATGGCCTTTCTTATTTCTCTATCAAGGATCATTTATTCACCATTTCAGCTTTCTGCCCATGGATTCTTCTCTTTCAATTCAGTCTCATGTCAAAATGTTCTTGAAATGGGTTTTGCATAGGAAGCCCCCAAAAATATCAGTGGCTCCTCCTTGGGATCTTAATTTTGTGATATAGAAGCTAACATTTGCACCATTTTTTCCAGCTAATATTGCTGACTGAGGTTCTTAAGATGGAAAACAGTTTTACTGATTGCTGTGACCTCTGCAAGAAGGGTATGTGAGTTAGACGTGGTTAGTCAAACCCACCTCATTTTCCATAGGGATTGGGTTTCTTTGTTAACTAATCCTTTTATGCCTAAAGTGGTATGTGAGTTTACTTTAAGCCAAACTATCCATCTCCATGTTTTCTTTCCTGAACATAAAAATGAGGAAGAAAGTATACTCCATACCTTGGATGTCCACAAATAATTATCTTGACAGAATTAAATCTTTCATATCTTTAGATCAAATGTTCATTTCTTGTGAAGGTAAGAATAGACAACCTGTGTCAAAACAGTCTGTTTCAAAGTGGTTGTCTAAGTCTGCCACCTTTTGTTATACTCTGTTATACTCATCATAACAAAACTATTCCAGGCAGGGTCAAGGCCTACTCTGCCAGGGCCTTGACTTCATCTATGGCTTTTGGAAAGAGTTGGATTCTACAAGTATTCTGGAAGTTGCCACTTGGTCCTCCAAACATACTTTTACAAAGCACTATACTCTCTATTCCCTTTTTAGGTCCAAAATAAGCTTTGCTAGTTTCCTGAACTTTTCTCCTTCTACCTCCCAGTTGTAGTTAGCTGTAGTAATCTACCCATGAAACTAAGGCTATCGCACCAGTAATCAATATGATGAACCTAGTACAGTTGTTGTAACAGTAAATATTCAAATGATTACTGCTGCAGTAGCTGCTCCATCCCCCTTGCTTTTTGGTGTGGGCATTTATTTTTTTGCTGTTCCTAGCATTGTCCTTTCAAGGCTCAGCGTCCCACTCCCTTCTGGTAGGAAAACTCTGAAGGGCTTTGCTCCCAGACTTGTCTTTTAGTCAGCTCAGCTCGAGCTGCTTAATACTTTGGATGCATGGAAGGTGCCCTGAAGCTTTGGAAGCTGTCTGGTTGTTGTATCCTTGGCAGAATATAACCCATATAGGTAAGACTACTACAGCAGTTATCATTTGAACATCTACTGTTATAGTTACTTCACCTTACATAACTGTACTTTATCACTTAAATTATGTCATCAACCAAAATCACCTTCAGCCAGATGAAAACAGTACATATGACTATTTGCAAACAACACCCCGAGTACCCCGTGGCAACATAATCAGTGTAGGTGAACTGTAATTGCAGCATTGCCACAACTCGTAACACTGATGACTTGAATTTGTCAAGCAACCTGGGTTAATGGTGCACCATTTGGGATTTATTGGGGGACTACATATCCTTCCTTTGAACAGTGTGCAGCTATACCCATTTGACATAAGATTCCATGGAAGCGTCAATTCCTGACAATAGCATAGTTCTGTATCTGACAATTATAATTTTTTGACTTTGCATAATTCCTTTGATAAAGAAAATTCTTCCCAACAAAAGCAAATAACTTTTAGATACACAACTTTATTTATGCTCACTTCAGACAAAATAAAATTTGTGGCTATGCACAATGTAGCATCTCAAAAAATTTCAGGTAAACAACTATGGCTAAGACTTGAGGCCATTAGAAGGCTGAAGATGAAAAAAAGAGCTAAATATGGTACCCATAAAAAAACACATGGAGAGTGAAACTCAAGGATGATGTCATCCTAGACCAAAAGGAGAAGGCAAAAATATTTACATGTAATTCCATCCACTAATAATGTAACTATACCACCCTCACTAAGGCATCTCAAAACTAAAAAAATACTTATTTCCAGGTTGGATATGAGAAAAAGTCTAACAAATGCAGCTGAAAACTAAATAGTATAATATAATGGGAGTAATATGGCTACATACAAACCAATACTATATTAATGACAGTGTGGAATGGCGAAAGAATATGACTGCATAAAACTAATATGGTGTTAATAGCAGTGAAGCATAAAAATAAATTAATATGTTATTAATATGGACTGTCACCTAAATGAAATAGACTCAAAACCGACCCTGACAATTGAGATTCGGTGCTAAATCAAGTGGCTGTAACTGCACTGAGGTTCTTTGTATTTATGTAGCTTGATAAAGATCAGACAAGTGTTGCAACTTGGCACTTGCAGAAGTGCTCAGCAAATTACTCTGGAGATATTACTGTAAACTAGCAGTGAGAAGAAAAGCTGGTACCATTACTGAGTTTCTTTTGTTTTTGTTCATATCATGTGTTTATTTACGTTGTTTTCTGTCAGAATTTCCAAATAGCATTTGTCCCATGAGACTCTATTACGCACTTCAGCCAGAGCCACGTTTCAGCCAGTAACGCTATATGATTATAATACTTTACAAAATACTATGTGAACATGTATGTGTGCATGTCTGCTGTTTCCTTCCTGTTGGAGAAATGACAACAGCCTGAAACATAAGATCCAGTGAGATGTTATTCTGTAAGGACTGGTTCTTTGCAAGGTCAGTATTTGGAAATGTCATCCAGCTTTGGATTAATGCATAGTGTCCAAGTTTTACATCACTTACTATGTGCATTTATGTATTTCTTTCTTCAAATGTTTTATACCCAGCCCTGACTCAGCCTTCATGGTGTCAGTGTTCTGCCCTTAGCATTGTTCTTAAGCTGTAAATGCAATTTTATGGACATGGTCGGTAAATGTTAAAGGGAGAATATTTTTCAAAATTTTTACTTTCAGTTCCCTCTCCCTCTCTGACATCATTGTCACAGCAATGATAAGGATAAATAAGGTGGGTGGTAACCTAGAGTATTAAGATAAAGGCAAAATAAAAAAGCCCCTTGTTGCAACCATTTTGTTTTATTGAGAGGTCACGAATGCAGGAAAAGTAGCAAATGACCCCAGTGAATAGTGACTGAATTTAGTCCGGTACTCCAGTGATCTGATCTCAGAATGAACTGTGGCTGTCATGTTGGTACAGGAGGGGCGTGAACAAGTGTCCAACAACAACTTTCCTTCCATGTGAGACAGGGATGATTGATGCTATGGAACAGTCATTGGGCTGAATGGGACCCCTTAGCAGAGGTCATTGGGTTTTACAAATATTTCTGCTTCCCTCTACAAATCCTGTTTTTGTATCACTGTGTAATTGTGAAGGCTGTCTAAAGATTCCAATATTCTTGTTGTGAAATTGAGAAATTGATTGAAGTAAGGAAGTGAGTGATATCAGATCACCTAGCTATTACAGTAAAAAATATGGAATGCCTAGGATGTCATCATCTCAGAGATGTACCTGTCACTGTGCCCAGATTATCTTTTTCTAGACAAGATGAACCTGTTTTATTATTTGCAAAGAGCACTGATCAAGATGCTGTAAAGCATTAGCTCCCTTAAATCCTGGCTTATCCAGTATCATACCCACCTGCAGGACAAGAAGAGTCAGACTGACCAAAACAACTATCAAAAGCAGGGAAGTTACATAATTTAGTTAATTTCCCTAGTCACTGCAAAAGAATGATCCAGAAGAGATGTTGACATTCCTCTCCCAGCACATTGTGCAAAAGGAAATGCCAGGAAATCTATTTTCTTATGACTTAAGAGACGATGGCTGGGACTGAAGAATGTCATTCTGGCTTTACCCCTAACTCCAGGCCACTCAAAGTAACATCCTGGAGGGTAAGTGTTGCAACAGTCACTATACTTCCCTTCCTTATGCTTCTCTCACCTTCCTTCCTTCCATCCCTTTACTTTTTACTTCTCACATTTATTTGGTTTTCTGTACCTGACTACTCACTTGATTTGTGTCTCTGAATGACCCATTCCATAAAACTTTCCTTTTGCTGTTGTGATTTAATCTTATTTATTTATTTATGCAGTTGTTCTATGTGCAGTAAATATTACAAGAATGTAAAATATTGGATCAAATTATAGTTCAATAACTTGCTGTAGATAGGCACTTTTTGAATGCTCATTATGTTAAATATGTCTCCGTAGTATGAAAGAACTGATTGCATCTTCCTTGTTATTTGTGTCTTCTATAATTAGGAAGTATTTTATTTGATGTAGTGTGCATGATTCATCTATGTATGCCATTTTTGGACCTTAGTTTGCTTATTTTATATGAGTACATATGTCTGTAGTTTTTCCTTCTTGACTTGCACTAAAAAAAGACTGCTTAGTTGGAACTTCTCAGTTAATAAACATAAATAAGTTCTGTAGAACAGAGAGACCTGTGCTAGGTGTTCTCAACTTACACACACACACACACACATTCTCTGTTGAGACATTTGCCTTTTATACAGTTTTTCATAGTAGTTGGTATACCAAATTGCCAAGACTGATCAGTTTTCTCAAAACCTAGTGTGCCCAGAATCAAAACTAACATGGTCATTAAAATTCCTGCAGTGGTACTGCAAAACATTGGAATGGCCTTCCCGCTGCACTCATCAAGCATCTGTGTATTACTGTATTCTAAAGAAAACTTTTCCAAAACAGAAGGCAAAGCGCAGAAATATAAAATAATGTTGCACCTGTTACTGTCTTCATCATTTCAGCTCTTTTATGTATGTTTTTCAAACTGCTGTTTCTGTTTCATTTTCTGTACTGTTCCACATCAAATAGCTATGGCCATGCCTTCAAAGGGTGGCCCTAAGACCAATCTGTTTACCAAGTGACTGGGTCCCTATCAGTTGAGCAAGTTTTCAGAAACTTGTAATTCATATGGTTAAGACTATATGATCAAGTTTTTGAAAACTCAAAGCTTTTGAATAGTGAGCGCTGTACAGTCAGGATCAGAAAAAATACCCTTTTCTTCACTGTAGTGCCATCTCGAGTTGGTATATATAATTTGCAGGGGGTGTCGGGGGAGAGCTTGACCCCTGCAAAAATGTAAAAAAGGTAGATTTTTGTGGGGGGGGGGGGGGTTATGTTTTGAGTTTTTGGAAACTCAATCATATGGTCTTGAGCATATGAATTTTGAGTTTCTGAAAACTTGATCATCTGTCATAGACCTACAAGTAACTAGAGTAGGCTCTATCAGAAAGCATGCATCAAATTTCCAACTGTTTCTACCCCAGGTATTTACCTGTCTTCTGTTTCAGGAACGTTTCACTTACTTTTCTCTGTGGTCAACGTTCTGAGACTTACTTATGTACATTTTCATTTTTTTTAAAACTTCATGAAATATTTTTGTTTGTATTCCACACTTTAGAATTACATGTGAGTAGCCAATAAGAAAGTAGTTCTACTTAATGCTTTCCTTTCATTCTTGGTCATACCTGGCCAAATACATTCAAGTCTCTTACTACAGCCATCCACTCAGTTTCCTAAGACCATGCAGGTTTGCCAAGGTTCTTACGATTTGTGTTTGTAGTAAGGAGATTATTTAACTGCAGAGCCTCTACAAGGTTCTTGTTTGATCTCCACAAAAAGAATATTCTACTGTCATCACATATGCTTGAGGGCAAAAAATAAATAAATCAGTAATACAAATAGCATGTCTACTCTGAGGTTTAATATATTTAGCATTATATCTGTCCTCCATTATTCACTTCTCCTTCATTTCATCTGTTCTATACTTCATAGATCACTTTCCATCACCCATTCTGGTAGTCCATTCCATGGGCCTACAGCTGAAACTGTGAAGAAGCACTTCTGCAGATGTAGGGAGTAGTTAGTCCCCAAAATCTATAGCCTGTACACCTCCTCCACCTTCTGCTCTTCTTGTTCAGGGAGAAGTATTTACATCTGTATACTTGCTGAATTTAAAATGTAACTTTTTTTTAAATAACTAAAAATCACCCCTGATGCAGTGGCAGAGAAACGCCTTCTAAAGGGATAAAGAAATAGAATGAATTCATTACATGTTTTATACAATGAGTAAAATGGTAAAAATAGATCTGGTTTAAATGACAGATCTAGCTAGCTCTGTGCTTATGTCGGAAACTTGTCCTGGGTATTGTGGACTTTAGGAAAGTAAGCAGCCTTTTCCTTCTATCCATGACTTGCCTGTCATTTCTGCCATGCTACCATGACTGCATTTTCCCCGATTTTTCCTGCCCCTATTCAAAGGCATATGAAAGATGGGGTAAAAGGAAGTAGCTAATAGGGGACATAAGTGACACTTTAGAAGATGTGCTGATTGGTCGCTGAAAGCAGTTCATTCTCAGTAAGTATTTAAGCAACCACAATCACCTAAAAATCTCTGGAGACCTTTTAGTTATTTATTTTATTTTATGTTCCTGAACTCAGAGCATATGACAGTCAGTGAATGTTTAGCAAGGAGATATTGATGTTCTTAGGTTCATAGGTTCATGGGAAGGTACTAGGCTATCTGCCTGAAGGCATTAATAAGCCTAGCCGGAATGTGTTGGCTTTCGCTACCCCCTTAGATTAGTTCCCTGTGCCTCTGCCCAGCAGAACCATTGAAGTGATCCCCAGGGTAAACTTTCTGTTTCCCATCCACTTGTCAAGGCTTCTCTTGAAGAGGGTTTGCGAGGAGCTCTGCCTAATGTAGATTGAATCTTGTTCTAGAGCATGGAAAGTCTCTGGGACAGGACTATCCCTCCAGCACATCCTATTTATAGATTATTTTGTTGTTTTCACGTTGTTCTTATAAGTGAATTTTTTGAGTTTTATTAATTAAATACCTTTACAAAAGCTTTATACAAGGTTCCATTCTTTAAGGGCTGGCATTACCATCGTTCGTTGGTTTTCGAGTACATCCTATTTATTGTTGTGGTGAGGTTTAGATGCCTGGAGCATGTGACTCGAGGGGATATGTTTTTCTTTAGGTGGAGCATGTTCATCAATTCTGGGTCGGATATGGCCTTGTATGTCAGGCAGAGATCACTCTGAGTAGGCGGTATGCAACTGAGTACAGCTGGAGCTTTTTCATTTGAGCTGCATAGGGCATCTGCTTGAGGCCAGTGATCCTCTTGGTGAGGTACTTCTGTGGTCTTTCCAGTTGTTGCAGGTGTCTTGTAAGGTACATCCCATATGGGGCATTGTACTCTATGATGGGTCTGTTGAGTGATGCATAGAGGGGCCTAATGACCTCTTTCGATCTGGATGCAAGATCTGGGCCACATAGAAGGATTTTCTAACCACTTTGGCAATGTGATTATCAAAGGAGAGGTTACTATCTACTTGAGCCCCTAGATCCCTTATTGCATCTTCCGTATTTAGGGGGCTACCACCTATGTGGTAGTTTGTGGGCACTTTGTTTTTTCCAAAGGGGATGACTATGCACTTTTTGGCATTTAGCTTGAGGCCATGGTTTTGACACCAGGTATCTGTCTCAGTGAGACCCTTTTGGAGGATATCTGTGTCAGCCGGAGAGTCAATTATAGTCCCTAGTTTGCAGTCGTCTGCGAACTTGGTCAGCCATAGTCCTCCTGTGCTTACCTGTACCTCTGAGAAGTATATGCCAAACAGGAGGGGTCCTAGGACTGAGCCCTGGGGAACGTCACTTATAACTGGTTTAGAGTCAGACCTAGCTCCCGCAACTCTTACCATGTGGGTTCTGTCCGTGAGCCAGTTGACAACCCATCTTGTGATGTAGGGGTTTATGTTCAGGCTGGTGAGCTTGTCTATAATACCTGAGTGGGGAATGGTGTTGAAGGCCTTTGCAAGGTCTAGGTAGGCTGTGTGGACCACCTTTCCCTCATCTGTAGCCTTGGTAACTGTCTCAAAGATGTCCACCAGGTTTAGGAGGCATGATATGCCTTTAACAAAGCCAAACTGGGTAGGGTTCAGTGTTTGGAGGTTTCCAATGTCTCTGTTAGTTAGATCCATGATGATGCGCTCCATAGCTTTGCAGACCAATCTAGTCAGGCTTATAGGGCGATAGTTCCCGGGGTCCGTTGTGGCTCCACCTTTGTGGAGTGGAATAACCATTGCTGTGCACCACTCTGTGGGCACGTAGCCTGTGGAGAGGCTGAGTTTAAACATTGTGTTTAGGTGAGGGGTTAGTTCATCTTTGAGCTCATGTAGGATGCAGCCTGGGACACCATCTGGTCCCATTGATGCTGTGTTTTTGGCTTTGGAGAGGGTTGTTTTAACCTGAGTGTCTGTGATTTCAGGGGCACTACATTCTTCTGGTATAGTTATGGGCCCTTTTGGGGGTGAGAGGGGGGTGAAGTTTGCACCGAACCTGTCTGCCAGGATGTTGGCTATATCGGTTGTTTCAGTGTATTTTGTGCCATTCTGCACTAACTCCGAGCAGATCTGAGAATTGCCACTTAGATTCTTGACATAGCTAAAGAATGCCTTTTGGTTATCTTTGGAGTCCATAGCAATTTTTCTTTCAACGCTAGCCTTGGATGATTTTATGAGGGAACGTAGTTTCTTGCTGATACTGATCAGGGATATCTTCCCTTCTTGGAATTTTACTCTTTTCTGTACTAGTTTCCTCCTTCTATTGTATAGCTTGTTTATGGCAGGGGTCCACCAGACTGGTTTCCTTTTCTTGGAGGAGTGAGTCTTATTTTTTTATTTTTTTAGCACGATCTATGCATTCTTGTAGGTGCCCGTAGAGTGCATTAGTAAAGGATTTTGCAGCTTGGACAGTGTTATCCTTTAGCATGGGAGCTTTGAAACTTCCCACCTCGGTCTTAAGTAACATGAAGTTTGCTTTTGAAAAGTTTTTCACAGTGGTTTCTTTGACCGTGGGTGGTGGCTGAATGTGGATATCCAGAGTGATTAGTTTATGGTCAGATCTAACCAGCGAAAGGTTGAGCTCTGGTGTGAAATACTGGTCACCCATGTTGGTGATGACCAGGTCCAGTATGTTGTCACCTCTGGTGTGGGTGTTGACCAGTTGATCCAGGGCGTTTGAGTTTATAAATTCTAGGAAATGTTGGGCAAGGGAGTTTGTACTTGAGTAGTTCTCCCAGTTAATGTTTGGGTAATTGAAATCACCCAATATCAGGGTGTTTGTTAGGACCTTTATTTTTCCCAGTGTTTCCAGGAATATGGAGTGGGGGTCCTGGGACATGGTGGGTGATCTGTAGCAAGCTATAATTTGAATAGTAGTTTTGCCCATTGTTAGTTGCACGAGGATGATCTCTGAAGCATCGTGCTGTGCCACTAACCTGGAGGTGTGGGTATCCTTGATGAATATGGATACTCCCCCACCTTTTGTATTTCGGTTCAGATTTTGTGGCCAAAATGTATGGTATGAGTTGTAGCCTGGTAGTGCTGGGGTGCTCTCTGGAGCCTTAAACCAGGTTACTGTTACTGCACATATATCGATTTTTTTTCATACTGAGGAGTGCCTCGAGTGCATGCATTTTGAGGTTTAGACTTCTGGCATTGAGTAGCAATACCCTCAGTTTTTTGTTACTTGTGCTATTTACGGCAGTGGGTTTGTCTTTTGAGCCTTGCCTAAAAATGCACTATGGGGGTGGCAAGAGCCTTGGTAAGTATTCGAAAGCCTAAGGGTGACGGGCAAGCTGTCTCTAGCAAAGCAACGTGGCTTGTTGAGCAGGTCATCCCAAGCTGACAGACACTGGATCCCATTTGAATGACACCAGAAGCTTAGCCAGTTGCTGAAATTGATATTTTTTTTCTCTAAACCATGGTAGCATTCTTGGTGAGGGCAGGATGCTACCCAGGGTCATACCGGCCTGGGCTACATGATCAGAGAGCTCCTCCATGTCTCTTTTCATGTAGTCCAGGGAGGTACGGCTCAGGTCATTCACACCAACATGGACAATGACAGAGTCATATTTGTACTTGTTCTGGAGTGACCTGAGTGCTTGTGTTATGTGGCAGATCCTGGCACCTGACAGGCAGCTAACAGTAACCTTCTCCTTGTTCAACCTAGTAAGTGGGACGTCAGTGTGCCTGACTATAGAGTCACCTATTACTAGTGTATTGGGTATATTATTTTGCGTTAACGGCTGTGATTGTGTGGCACACTGGTTTTGTGAAGTATGTGTTTCATGGTTTGTGTTGGGGGTGGAGGTTGCTTGGATGTCTGCTTTGGAGGTCTCTGTTGCTTCTGCAGATTTTTATTTAGAGCTTCCGAGTATGTTTTCGTGTATTTATGTGTGTTTTTTGCCAGTGCTGGTTTCATAGGTCTATGCGAGACTGGTGGTGTGATGCAAGTAATTCCCTTCTCCTCTTCACTGCCTGGTCCAGTCTTGGGTTGAGAGAGCTTAGCCTCCATTTTGGCTGTATAATCGTATCTCTCGCATGTATTAGTGTTTGGTGGAAGGAGGAGAGGGTTGTCTGTGTACATGAGGCAATTGTAACATTGCCTCAAAATGCCCAGATTCACCAGTTGGACTGGAGAGTACACCTAAAACTGCCCTTTGGACATGCCTGGATAGGTACAGTGAACTGTTTTACTGATTGGCTGGTAAGGTTGAATAGAGAGCCTTGTCCTTCTCTACAGTATTGGGGGGGGGTGTAGTGCTAAGGTTTATTAGTGCTTGCTATGAGTTTTGAGCAAGTGCCGGTATGAAAAGTGAATGGTTTGAGTGCTTAAGTTGAAAGTTTGTCTAGTTCCAAGGGAAAAATTGAAGAGTAGACTTTGTGGAGCCGGGAATACTTATACCCTACCTAACTGGCACTACCCTGCACGCAAAACCTTGCAAATGTGGGTTTCATAGCAGGGAAATGAAAGGGATAGAAATTAGCCCAAAATGGCCAATAAACTACTAATTTCTGTGCTGACACCACTCCTCCAGGGACAGATAAGCTGCTCAAAGCTCCCTTTCTCACAGTGAACAGAGAAACTTCCTTCTATCCAAGCAGGGTATAGGCAAACACAGAAACCTGTAACACAGCCCTGAATTCAGCACTAACCTGAAAACTGGATTATACTAGCTTAGAAAGGCAGGAAAGCAAGTTTTTTTTTTTTTTTTTTTTTTTTTTTTTTTTAAATGCACAGAAATGGCTGGAAGCCATGGTGGTGCAGCAGTGGCATTGTCGCCTCACTGCAAAAGGTTCTCCCGTTCAATTCTCGGCTGGAGCGCCTTCTATGTGGAGTCGGCATGTCCTCCCCACGGTCGAGTGGCATTCGAAAGACATGTGTGAATGGGTGTGCCTTCGTTGAAGGTTGGGCGTCGAGCTGGCACTTAGTCACCATAAAAATCTACTGCCAATCATTGGTGGACCGGAGTTCCGCTGTGGCGATCCCTAACCGGGAAAAGCCAAAAGAAGAAGAACAACAAATGCACAGAAATGGCTATCACACTTGAGTGTATAGCCTACAACAGTTAAACAGGTAATTTAAACATAAAAACGACTTTAAGGTGCAGGCAGTAAAATAAGTACAATATGTAGGTGAAACAAGCTTTTTAAATCACAGAAACTCTAGAAAATTGGCGTTTTAGGTGGAATTAGATAAAGGCAGCAAGAAAATGCAGAAAATGATACTTAATCACTCCAAAGTCTGTCTTTTGTCTCTCTGCTGCTATAGAAGTCTGCAGGGCACCAGGCAGGAGCTTGCTGAGCTGTATACTAGCAAACATTGCAAATGCTGGTTTTATAGCAGGGAAATGAAAGAGATGGAAATTAGCCCAAAATGGCCAATAAACTACTAATTTCTGGCCTGAAACCACTCCTCCATGGACAGATAGGCTGGTCAAAGCTCCCTCTCTCACAGTGAACAGAGAAACTTCCTTCTATCCAAGTAAAGTATGGGCAAACACAGAAACTTGCAACATAGCCGTGAATTCAGTACTAACCTGAAAACTGGACTATATTAGCTTAGAAAGGTGGGAAAACAAGTATTTTTTTGTTTTGTCAGAAAATAAAGCAGATACAATAAAAAAACACTTTAAATGCACATAAATGGCTATCACACTTGAGTGTGTAGCCTACAACAGTTAAAACAGGTAATTTAAATGCAAAAATGACTTTGTTAAAGTACAGGCAGTAAAATATGTAGCTGAAACAAGCTTATTAAATCACAGAAACTCTAGAAAATTGGTGTTTTAGGTGAAATTAGCTAAAGGCAGCAAGAAAATGCAGAAAAATGATACTTAATCACTTCAAAGTCTCTCTTTTGTCTCTCTGCTGCTGTAGAACTCTGCAGGGCACCAGGCAGGAGCTTGCTGAGCTGTATATTCTTCATAAGCATCACTGCTACAGTAGTCTAAGTGACATGAGTTGTGTCCTGCTAAGGGTAGAACAGCTGGCCAACTTCCAAAGCTTCAGGGCACCTTACATGC
Source organism: Protopterus annectens (assembly GCF_019279795.1). Taxonomy (NCBI): domain Eukaryota; kingdom Metazoa; phylum Chordata; order Ceratodontiformes; family Protopteridae; genus Protopterus; species Protopterus annectens. The sequence goes on along the minus strand of NC_056741.1, from coordinate 1,159,545,540 downwards.
ATCCAAACCAATAGTCAGCTCGAGCTGAGTTGACTAAAAGTCAGGTTTAGTTGCTAAGCCCTTCAGAACTTTCCTAATGCCAAAGAGAGTTTTTATCTGTAGGCTTTGAATGATCAACAGTCAGTTAATTTTGCTCCATTGCTAGGCTGAAAAGTTTCTTTCACTAAAAAACAAATAAATGAAGACAAAAAACTATAGTATAATAACAATAATACTAAGCGCAACTCTAAAAAATTTTGAACATCCATTAAAGAAATCTTACATCCAGACTGAAAATTCAACCCAAAACCCTCTCCAGATAACTCTCCACTCAAAACTGCAGTATAGTTCAACTGTTATTTTATAAATAATATTCCATCTCTAACCAAGGATTCCTCAACATATAATCCCAACCCTGCCCAACAGCCGCATTTTACCCTATCCACTTTCACCTTCAAACCTGTGCCAACATCTATATAAAACTACTGCTAGAAAAAACTTAAACTGTACTCTTCTTCACATGATGACCTTCCAAGTCAGTACCTAAAAATAGCAGCCAGTAGTAGTGCCTATCCTTTCTCAATCCATATAAATAGGTCATTTCAGGAATCCCACATTCCCTCTGTCTGGAAAAAGTCACCCATCATTCCTCTGCACAAAGGAGGAAATTCATGAGACATTAATAATTTCAGACCTACAGCAGTTTTATCTCCCCTCCAAAATGCTTGACAAAATATATTCAAAAACAACTGCTAGACTAACTCCTGCAGGAAGAACTCCTATCGCCTATACAGCATTGCTTCCATCCTTCCCATAGTACTAGCACTGCCCTTCTGACTTATGTAGATACTGTCAATAAAGCTAGAGATAACGGCAAACTAGTCTCTTCCTTATTTCTAGACTTATCTAAAGCCTTCGACACAGTTTGTCACCGCAAACTTCTACTTCAAATGTACTCACTAGGTCTGTCCTAGCCCACCCTTCTGCCGTTCAAAAGCTACCTGTCCAATAGGTTTCAGTCAGTAAAATGGCACTCCATGCATTCTCCTTACCTCCCAATCAGCATTGGTGTACCACAAGGCTCTATCCTTGGTCCCTTCCTCTTTAATATTTCCATCAATACCCTCTATACATCCACACAACAGGTAACCCTAATACAACACACAGATGATTCCACTCTCATTTGCACATTTGACACCATGGTACATCTTCAAAACAAATACTCAGAAAGCTTTAACAGCCACTGAGACATGGCTTCATAACTCCCAACTCAAGCTCAACCCAGAAAAGACCAAATTACTACTTTTTCCCCCCAAATCTTTCATTCATGAAAAAACAAAACTTAAACTCCTCTCTCTTGATAGTATAATCATTGAAGTCACTTCCCATAACAACTTATTAGAGGTGATAGTGGATGATAAGCTTACATTTGACCTACATGTACAAAATTGCATAAGAAAATGTTGTGAAAAACTAGGGATGCTTTATAGAGCCAAAAGCTTTCTCACTGATGCAACTATAACTACACTTGCAACTACCTATTTCATTTCCATACATTTTTATGGTGCTCCCATCCGTACTAACCTCCAGGCTTCACAAAAATTAAAACTTGAACAATGCTATAACAAAGTTTCTAAATTTGCAGCAAATACCCCTTTTAGAACCCACCACTGTATAGCAATAAAAAGCCTAAATTGGTTAAAACTGCCTCATCAACTAGCATATACATAGCTTCTTACCACCTAAAAAATTATCCAGCATCCATATGCCTGCCCAGCACTAAAAAAACATTCTACACAACTATGTTCCCAGTTGGTCATTGTGATCCAGTGACCAAAAATTCCTGTCTGTGCCTACAAACCCATTAAATCTGCTGGGCATTGTCAGTATTCGTACAAGGTTGCTAAGGCCTGGAACTCCTTACCTGTATCCATCAGGTCCGTATCCTCCCTCCCATCTTTCAAAACCACTGTGAAAGACTTCTTAGCTAAAATCTGGCTTCATTCTTGCTGAAAACCAGGGCAAACTATATCCCTAAATGTGAACAAGTACCTTTTCATTCTTTATACCTCCTTACTCTCCCTTCTTCACTTATTTCCTTACTCCTATCAAATTATCTTTCCTGACTTTCTGTCTAAATATACCAAAAGCCTGTTTTTCCCCCACTTCATTTTGCATTTCCTGTTTGTATTAGACTATCTTACCTTTAATTTCGCTACAAACTCTCTAAAATTTTTATAAATATTAAATGTTTGTCATATAACTTGTATTGATAATTAACCAATGTTTTCATATTATCATAATTTTGTTATAATTATTTAAACTACAGATGTTTTTGTTTTATTTTTGAAGATTGCAAAATTATTGTTCTTAAAATGGTTTATAATAATTTAGAACTTTTCTCCCCAGGCCTCCACTGAAAATGGTCTTCTATCCAGTTGGACTTTCCCGGTAATCTATGTCAATAAATAAATAGAACTTCCACTTTAATTTTTATGCCAGACAACTTAACCTCTTCAATGAAACTTAGTTAATTAAACCAGAAAAAAGAAGTGATCTGATGTTATTTTCATTCATTCCTCAAAAAACGGCTTCAGATCCGACCCTCAGATCTGACATGGCCGCTTTTTCCAGCTTGTGAAACACTGAAACTCTCAAGCTGCTCCCCTATCCGTAATGCACTAGTCCCCTACCATACATCAGATTTCATTTGCCACCTTTGCGTATGGACATGGTCACTATCAGCTGTTGAGCAGTAGTAGGTTGTTTGTGAGTAAAAATAGAATTTTTTTTAATCTTTTTACCTTTTTCTTAGTAAAGTTCTCTACATATCTTCTTTACCTTTTCTACACTTTTTAGTGTACAGTACCATTATTGGTATTTTCCCTTTCTTTTTTTCTCCCTTATACTTTTTAGGTATATTATTCTGTTACCATTATTGGTAATACTTTTCCTATATCTTTCTCTATGTCTGTCTGACTGTGGTATTTGCAATACCTTGAACCCTAGGACCTTTATTGATAGGAGAAATAAAATAATTTTGAGAGGATTACTCCAATCAAACTCTTCTGATTCAGCATCTGGGGCTCAAACCACTAAAAAGCATGACAAAAATGAGGCTAAAAAAGCATTCCCCAGATCCTACATGTTCTTCGACTCCAAGTTCAGAACCTCCTCTTAAAATTTCAAAACCTTCGGTCCCAACCTGTTTGGATCCAAAGACAAAATTTTCTGCTCCCACTACTTTGAATCCAAAAACTTCAGATCTGACTCCCTCAGATCCAAAGAAGCATACGGATAGGTCACCACGAATCTGATCTCCTCCAAGCTTAGATCCAGTGTCCTCTCATCTCCCATTTCCTTTTTTGGAAAGGAGTCCTCATTCTAGGTCCTCATCAACAGCTTCTTCTTCTCTTTCCACCAGAAGTTTGACCAAAGCAGATGTGGACGGGATGATGAGGAAATTCCTCTTGACGCAAATTCAAATGGGGGTTCTCTCAGCTCTTACCCCATCAGGTCCGGAGATTTTCGGGAGTACTACCCCACCTATTTTGTCTGCTTCTCAGATCTGACCTTTGGTTTTGGAGAAGTTGGCTCTGACGATCCTGGATCTGTCAGTACCAGATCCGAAGATCATTGTATCTTCCATGCCAGTACTGTCTCTGAGTGGAGTAGCTCCTAGCATGTTGGAGCCAGATGACTCTCAGAGCTGTAATGTCAGCACTGGAACCAGGGTGTTGGAGTCGACTCCAAGGTTGTTAAAGCATCTCTGCCCATCTGATCCTCGCTGCTGGACAGCTTGACTCTGCCCCGGCCTTGAGTGGTTTGCCTTTTGGGATGGAAGGAGCCAACAATCCAGAATTATGTCTACTCAGAATCATCAGTCTCTTTCTGTCTGAGGCATTCTGCTTTTGAGGTAGTGGAGAGAGTTTTCTCTGCTCCAAGAGAAATGACATACTCGCCCTCCTCGGCTCCTACTTCCCAGATCCAGTTGTCTTTGCATCTTGAGCCTCAGCTTCCGGCACCACAGGGAAAGCCATCCCAAAGTCTCCTGGATACCCTAGCAGGGTATATCGATATCTTATGATACTTTTCTGGAACATCCTTGCCAAAGAAGTCCCCAGGAAGAGATAGTGCAAAAAGAGGCACTTAAACTCTCCTCAAGTGTCTATCATGGAGGATACTGATTTCAATGATGGGGAGGATTCCCCAAGATCACCACCTAGAACAAGGGAGTACCAGTTGATGCCATGGTCATATTGGCAGCTACAAAAAAGGAACTTGCAGAACAAAGTTCCTCTGTTCATCCCCCTAACAGAGAGTCCAGGGTGCTGGAGAGATTCAGGAAGTGTGTATATGCTTTAGTGACTTTTGCACTTTGGCCGCTGAATTATTTGGCATAATTCACTAGACTTGAGAGGGATTTGATTAAAAAACTTACCAAATCTCTCTTTAGGACCATTACTTCTGAGGCAGAGAGCTTGATTGCCTCACAGTTGGTTACCCTGCAATCTATTTCAAATTTGTCCATGAGGCTCATCTCACTTGCAGCTGAAGGTACCTCAAGGGTGGCAGGTTCAGGCATTTCCATTAGGAGGTATGCCTGGCTACACCTCTGTGATTTAGCAGAGCCCTTCATGTCTTCCCGTGAGTGATGTCTTTGATGGAAGTTCTTTATTTGGCCCCAAGGTTAAAAACACATTATCCAGGTGTTACCAGGATGGTAAAACTCTGTCTGCTGTGGGCATATGTTTTTCAACTCTTCAAAGGACATTTTCTAGGAATCAATGAGGTGGTCAAAAAATGTGGTTCCAAAAGTTCCAGGGTCCATTCCAAGATCCACATAGAGATAGTTCCCCCAGGGGCAAAGGGGATAACTTTAAGGTAAGATGCCACCCATGCTGTAGAGGAGGCCAGCAAAATCAAGGATCTAAAGATACCTTCTCTGACTGATCCTACCAGTGCTCCTGAAAGGAGGCCCAATTGTCCACCTCTTGAAGCAGTCAGGGGTCATTTATCTCTGCACCAGAGAGCCTGGCTAGAGATTACAAAAGATTCATGGGTGCAGAGGATTATTTCCAGAGGTTATATAATAGCCTTTTCCCTACCTCCCCCTAACAGTCAACAAAATTCCCAGTGTTCCACCCAGTGAGAGGAAAGCAGAGGCACTAGAAATAAAAAAAAGTCATCCAAGAGGTCTCCCCAGACCATAAAGAGTCTGGAACTTACTCAAGATTCTTTTTAGTGCCAAAGAAAACAGGAGTAGAGAACAGTTTTGGATCTCAGCATTATTAACAAGTCACTTTAGTACACCAAGTTCCTATGGTCATGGTCAGTACATTCTGCCTTTTCTACACAAAGATGACAGGATGTGCTCAATAGATCTTCAGGATGCATACTATCATATAAAAATGAACAGACCATTCAGAAGATACCTACGCTTCCGGCTGGGAGCAAGTTATTACCAATTCAGAGCTCTGCTCTTTGGTCTCACCACAGCCCCCAGGGTGTTCACCAAATGCATGGCAGTAGTGGCAGCTCACTTGAGACTGCAAGGATTCCAGGTGTTTCCTTACTTAGTCAACTGGCTCAGAACTGCTCTGACCAGCCATCATCATATCAAAGCATGAGATTATGTACTCCAGCTATGCTGTCACTTGAAAATTACTATCAATCACAACAAATCTCAGCTAGAACCAATTCAGGTACTGGAGTTCATCAGAGCTTTGCTCAATACAGTATCCTTGACAGCATCCCTTCCTTTACCAAGGGTACAAACCATACAATTCCATGTCAAAAAGATACTTCCAAATTATTCACTGTCAGCTCAGTTGATCCTTCAAGCATTGGGGTCAATGTCTGCTGTGATGGTTTCATTTCCATTAGCAAGATACCACATGAGAATTCTTCAGTGAACCCTAGCAACTCAGTGGTTTATTTTCCAACCTTTATCTACTCAAATCAAGATAACTCAGACATGCAAAAATTACCTCCCTTGCCTTTTATTCCAATCATATAATACAAGGTCACTCCTTCCTTCTCTCTCAGCCCAGGGTCATGGTTGCCACAGATGCTTTCCAAATTGAATAGGGGCACTTCCTGGGAAAGACATTCAAAGGCGCACGGTCCCCTGAATAGGCCAATACATGTATCAGTGTCCTAGAAATGAGAGCTGTCCTCCTAGAGTTTCAGACATTTGAAGACACTCTCCCCTCTGGAACCATTGAGATTTAGACTGACAATATGTCAGTGGTCTGGTACATCAACAAACAAGGAGGAACCATATTTTATCCCATGTCGAGAAGCTTTGAGAGTGTGGCAATAGGTGATCTCATCCAGTCAATTTCTGATAGCAATGCACATTGCAGGGAAATCCAAAATGACAGGAGACAAGTTAAGCAGATCCATTCTAATGCCTCACAAGTGGTTACTCAACATGAAAGTGTCAGGAAAGATATTCCATTAATGGGGCCAACCGTGCTGTGACCTCTTCACATCTCCCCTCAACAGAAAGTCCAATATGTTCTTTGCCCTGATCCCTCCCTCGGGGGAATTGCAGAGAGAGAGAGAGAGACTCTTCTGCACAACTGTGCCCCCTGGTCACCTCTATTCCTTTCCCCCAGTACCTCTAATCCTCAAATTCCTTCAGAAAACATATTGATTGAAGGGAACAGTCACCCTCATTGCTCCTTATTGGCCTCATCAGATTTGGTTCCTCTTTCTTTGGCCTAATCCATTTCACCCACCATGGATTCTGGACCCAGTTCCCGACCTTCTGTCTCAATCGACAGATATGATACACCCGGACATTTTAGACCTAAAATTGACCGCATGGTTTCTCCACTTCCATTGATAGCTAGACAGCCCAGGCTGTCTTCCCCTGTCTATTATATTCTTTTATCTTCTCACAAAGCTTCCTCTAGAAAAATTTACAGAAGTAAATGGAAATGATTTGTTGTTTGGGCAAAGCAAAATGATATTGATCCCTTTTCAGCTTTAGTACCTACTGTTCTTGAGTTTTTAGCTACAATTTTAATGAAGGTACTAGTTCTTCAGTTATTAAAGTACAACTTTCTGCCATTTCTAATTTTCACATTTGAGTAAATAATTTGTCTTTAGCTTCTTCCAAACATTGTAAGGCCTTTATAGGGGAAACCTTTCTTCTTAGAACCCCTTTTAAAAATCCCACACCCCTAAGTGATTTGAATTTGTTTTTTTCTATTTTTAACCCAATCCCCCTTTGAACCATCAGCCAAAGATGAGCTAAAATTTTTAACCTGGAAGACTGCCTTTTTAGTGACCACTATCTCTGCTAGAAGAGTCTCAGAATTTCAGTCCCCATCTTCTAAGCCTCCTTATTTGATTTTTCATAAGGATAGGGTGTCCTTATGAACCAACCTATCCTTCATTCCTAAGGTGGTGTCAGAAATCAATATCAAAGTATGAACCTTCCAGTTTTCTTTCCAGATTTCACAAACAAAGGAGAGTATATGTTGTACCTGTTTGGTTATGTTTTCATCTGTGTAGGACAAACATTTTCAGAAAATCAGATCAATTATTTGTCTCCTTTTCAGATTCAAAATTGGGCAAACCAGTTACTAAACTGACTTTAGCCAAATGGTTAACTGATTGTATTTCCTCCGAGATCGCGCTATAATGAGAAAATGGGTACATTTCCCAATCCCCACTGTAGTGCGATCTCATACAGAACATCGACTTCACAACAATGAATGCACACTAGCATTCACTGTTGTGGAGTCGATCATTTTTGGTTTGTTTTTATGCACATTTGAAAACTGCACTTCGAACATGTGCATCTCGATACCCTGCACTTCGTCAAAGTGATTATAAACCCTTTATTGCTCATTACAAATTGGATCTGGTCTCTAGGGCAAGAGTACCCTTCAGCTCAGCGATGCACAGGAAGATCCTTCCTTAGAGTCCTCCCACAATTTAGGTAGCTGGGGAGTCTGTCCCATTTATTGAGGAACGAATGAAAATGACAACATCAGATAAAAAGTTATGTATTCGCCATAACATTCTATTTATGTTGTCCATCTTCATTCTTCCTCAACTCCTCTCCCTCCAACCCCCTTCCAGTTTGACATCTGGAATGATTAGAACATGCTAAAGGAACCAATGTTCCTTAGTTTGAGCTCTAGATACTGCTATCTTATCTCCTTGTTATTTGTTAATTACTATATAGGCTGAAAGGTGCATACAAGATCTGAGGTATGGTATGGGACTAGTGCATTATAAGTAAGGGAGGAGCTTGAGAGTTTCAGTGTTCCATGAGTTAGAAAAAGTGGCCGAGTTGGATCCAAGGGTCAGATCTGAACCCATTTGTTGAGGAAGAATGAAAATGGACAACACAGATAAGTACATAACTTTTTTTAAAATCTGTCATATGACTTTTCATCACTTTTAAACAGAAGCATTACTTTTTACTTTTACTGTAAAAAGTTGTTAAAACTAATTTAAATCTATTTTTTGTGGTAAACATTCTGTTATTTTATTTTGGGGGGTGGATAAGTATTTAAAGTGCTTTTTACTGAGTTTTAACATGAGAAATTTTACTTTTTTATAACTTACCTATTTTACTGACGATTGCTGCCAGGCGTCTGTGGGAATCAGGCTTGTTTTTCAGTTTAACTATGCCACAACGTATGGGTTCCTCAGTGTTTCTTTCTTATAACCACAAAAAGAAGAAAATTGTTAAACTGCCTTTGCCACATCATAAGGTGCCTCAGTTGCAGCTGGGTGACACAGCTGTGATCAAAACTGGTTCCTTGGACTACTTCTTTTTCTCCAGACTCCTGCTGGTGTAGTCTCTACAGCCACCATGGACCAGGGGTTAGACTCATCCTTTATGGCTGTTGGAGTGCCCTTGACAGGCAAGGAAGAGATAATTTTGTTGATCCTAGGAGAAAGGGTAGAGAATGTCACTCTGCCTAGCCAGGAATTTATGCCCATCTCTAGGAAGGTTTTTTATCCTGGCAGAAAAGGGTCAGTTTCTTCAGAAATTCCTGTCAAAAAGAAGAAAACATGAAAAATATGTCCTCTTCTGTTTCAGTTATTCTGCAAAGGGAGAATTTATTGGGTTTAGCTCATTGTTTAGTGCAGGCTATTGTACCCTTGCTATATGGCTGTTTCTGGTAAAAGTAAAATGAATTCTTCATTTTCTGAAGAGATTGTAGAGTTTGAACCTAAAAAATGATTGCGAAGGGACAGATTATGTGTTGCCTCCACAAATTTCTGATAAAGATTCTGAGGAGAGTGTGGCTTCAGACATACTTTTGAAGGATTCTCATTCTCTGAAACTATTTCCAGAATGAGTAAGTTGTTTCAGTGAGAAAACTGTGATGTTTCTCAGTTCCTCAGGAAGTATTATGATTTGTTACAAGAGGAATTTCCAGAACCTACTCCTATTCTTCCTGTTCTGTCTGCCTTGAAGTATGTTTTTGTCACAGTTTACAACTTTCCTGACAGCCACCCTGCTGTCTACAAAAAAAGCAAATAGTCTGTATAAAGTGCCTCAGTCTTTTTTATGCACTCATCCCAGATCAGATCCAGCAACCATTGCTTTAGTAATCAAACTGCTGCTAAACATTTGGTGATTATTAATCCCTCTCCTTCTGACAGAGATGTGAAACCTTTAATAGACTGGGGGGAAAGTGTATTCTTCTGCAATACTTGTTTTTAGAAATCTCAGCTGTCAAGCTTATATGTTAATGTTTATGGTAGTATCTTGTGAGAATATGAGTAATATTTTGGCATATGTTTCCTCTTATGAGGAGAAATCTGCTTTGTGTAACTTGGTTGCTTCTGTGTCTCAGGTAACCCACTGTTTAAAATGTGCATACAATTTTGCTGATGCCACCTCCGCTGCTGCCACTGTAACTGTTATAAGATTTACTTGGCTGTGTTCTCCAAACTTCACAGAGGATGTCAAGAATGAAATTATGAATTATTTGTTGGACGCAGACATTGATTTTGGATATTGATCTGCAGAGGTCATTAAAAAGAGTGATGAGAGAGGAAAGCTGATGCAAGGGATCTCTCAGATTGTTCATCTGTCCTTCTCCACATTTGCCAAGGTATTCAATACTGCCTCTGCAACCTTCTTTAAAAAACAAAATAAACAGACCCAGCAAGTTCCTAGTAAGTAAACGTTTAAAAAGCAATGATAGGGATGTTCCAAAAAGAAAACAAGAACACCGCAGAATAAACGACAATATAGTAAGTCTGAATGACTATATGAAAGATTTCCCCCTTTCCTCCCACCCTGGCAGTCAATTAATCCTTCCAGAAAGTGTAAACCTCCATTTCCATCTTTGGCAATGGTATCAGACAGATGGGTTCTGAGAGAAATCCATCAAGTTTACAGATGGCAGTGGGAGTCTCTACCACCTATTTGGGAGATTCCTTCTCACCCATCAGACCATCATCTTTTTCCTCATGCCATTCATTATATGCTCTCTCAGGGGTGATAGAAACTGTCACTCCTCCTCAGTTAGATGAACAGTTTTATTCAAGGATGTTTTTGGTGCCAAAGAAAGAAGATTCTTGGAGACCAGTTCTGGATTTTTCCTTCCTGAACCTGTTTTGTTATAGAGCCCAAGATCAAAATGTTGCCACCTCACAACTTGTTACCCCTTATTCCCCATTTGAGTTTTTAATGACCTTATATTTAAAAGATGCATATAATCACACACACATATATATATATATATATATATATATATATATATATATATATATATATATGTGTGTGTATATATATCCACATTTCAGAAGTTTATTAAGGGTTTCTGTGTCTGGATCACATTAATAGTGCTTTGTATTACCCTTAGGTCTATATACTGATGTGATATCCTACTGCAGACTGCAAGATATTCACATTTTTCCATATTTAGATAACGTGCTTATCTTTGTAGAGTCATTTTCAAAGTGTCTAGCATCTTTCACTTGGATAACAAAGCTCCTACACATGCTGGGATTCCAAGAGAACAAACAGTAGCCTTGCCTGACTCCTTCTCATGGGATTGTTTCTCGGAATGTCTCCTGGCCACTACAGTTCAAAGAGCTTTTCTTATACAAGCAAAAAATAAGTCTGTATTTAGATTTTTTCTTTGAGTTTTTCCACTCAGACTACCATCTCAGCAAGGGGGTAGTCCTCAGGATTCTAGGATTCATTGGCATCTATGGTACTCATGATACCTCTTGCAAGATTGCACATGAGAAAAAAAATCCAATTATAGCTGAAATATTTATTGTTCTAGCATCAACATCACCTGACATTCAGATTCTAGTTTGGAGGTTTGCGAAAAGGGAGATTTTGTGGTAGAGACACCAAATTTCCCAAAATACGGGTCTCCCATTTTCCCATTATGCTTCAGCACAGTCAGTCACAGGGTCTTTGGAACAAAAACTCAGACCAAAACACACAAACATAAAAGAGATGTAAGCTCTTACAAATGCTCTCAACTCTACGAATCATCTGTGATCCATGGGACCACTACGAGTGTTTATAGCCAACACTGCAATGATGTGGTACATAAGCAAAGGGAAACCAGATTTTATCCTCTGTGAAGACTAGCCATGGTAGCATGGGATATAACTTTTCAGCACAATCTTAGTCTACAACCATCATATATTGTCAGAGCAAAATTATGTGGCAAACAAGCTGAGCAGGACTAGAATAGACCCTCATGAATGGAAACTGGTCAGAGGGTCTTCAAAGATTTGATCCAACTATGAGGAACATCTCAAATAGATATATTTGCCTCTACTCGCAGCAATCAATTGGAAAATTTGTGCTCCAGGACTCCATGGAGGAAGGTCTGGAAGACAGATGGGTTTTCTTTTCCACGGACATGAATGTTCTTGTATGCTTTTCCAAAAAATAGTGTAAGAATTTGGCAAACCAGGTGGCTAGGGCAGGATGATTCTAGTGACAGCGTGGGAAGTTTCAGGCTGCAGGTAAATTACACTTAACAGCTTATGCATCAGCCATAGAAATAGGAGAGAGTTAGCCAAGTGTTCCTTATCTGCTGGGAAAGTATTTTATTCTGTTATCTGACTTCTTCCAGTAGAACACATCCAGACGCCAAGCTACATCAGATCATGAGTTAGGGACAGTGGTTTCAAAACTGTTTTTTGAAGAAATAAAATTTACTGTGTTGTGTCTAGGGCTGTGCTCCCCTCAAAACACACATACACATAGACAGACACACACACACACACACACACACATACACAAACACAGTTTTTAAATATCAAACTCTAAAGTCCTAGCTGATTGTCCACGAAAAAAAAAAAAGATTTTTTCATAAACTGTCCAGATCCCCTCCACTCACACCCTTGAGGGAAGAAATTAGTCTTGCGTTATTTAGGTTCTCATGTACTTTTCCAGACATCCTAGATCTGTATCTTAGCCGAGGTCACTGACATGTCAGGTGAAATAGCATTCAACACATTTGCTCTGCAGTGGAATAGG
>NC_056741.1:1159443062-1159520562 GCF_019279795.1 Protopterus annectens | reverse complement strand
TATATATGCAATCAGGAATAACAAATGTGAAAATGCTCTTGCTAAGCATGTTGCTTCTAACCAAGGGCATAGTTTTGTATTCATGGGCATCGATTGTAAACATAAATCCATCAGGGGAGGTCCTATTTCTTTACTTTTAGAAATTTTGGAATTGCAATGGCAGCTTAAATTGGATGCCTTTAATACACCTGGCTTAAATGAAAGCTGCAATATTGCACCGGTCTTAAAATATAGATCTTACCTCCGCTGACAAGCTATGCTATTAAATAGTTGGGTTTATTTTATTACACTGTCTTTATTATTTTGACTTTATAACCACTGTATAGTTTTGGTTAAAGAACAGTCTTGATATACAATGTGATTTGTGTACATACATATATATCCTTCAGTTATACATAAACCTAAAACTGCTATAGGTAACGAATTTAAAACATGTATTATGAATTTAAGTAAAAAATTTTGTTAAACACTTTTTAAACAACAAACAAAAATTTTTTAAGAGTTTTTTATAATATTTTTATAACATATTAATACTTTATTGATTAAGGTTCATATGTTTAAATAGCACTTTTATTGATTTGTGTTTGAAGATGTTGTAGCCATTAGCTCAATCAGCTTTTGAAATATGTATTTGTTGACATTTTAGCCATGCAAGGAAGTGATGTAACATTTTCCAGCTGATTTTAATTAGGCTGCCACTAGTATAAATTTTGTTTGGCGCCTTTTTCTGTGTTTGTTTGCCTCTGATGAAGCTACATTTTCTTAGTAGCCAGCAGCTGTTTTTATGTGGATTATTAAATTGCGTTAAGGCTTTGGCTACTCAGACTGTTGTGCACTCCGTTTTTCTTGTTTCTAAAGTTTGTCTATATTTCTTGACATATATATATATATATATATATATATATATATATATATATATATATATATACATATATATATATATATATATATATATATATATATATATATATATATATATATATATACATAGAGAAAGAGAGATGGAAGGGTGTGGGGGTGAGGGGGTATTACCACCTGGCAAAACAGTTTTCTGTATTTGTCCTTCAAGTCAGTGGTCTGGAGTTCAGTGATCACGAATGCAACACAACACTACACTAATTCATATGGATGCATTAGGAAACGTCAGCATGCAGATACATCAACACACAATATGTTGATGCCGGTATATTGACAGCACATTTACCTGACACTAAAGATGAACATTACCAGTCAAAAAAGGAAACAAATCTTTTCCCAACTGGTGGAAAAACAATAGACCACAAACTTTCAGACAAACCTCCCTGCTCACCCTTACTCATACGTGATAACCTTACTCCTGCTCCTGTCCTAACCCCAACTGTATATGTTACATTACTAAAAATACTTTCCCTAACAGTGTCAATAAACTAGAGTCACAGACACAGTCTGTAGACAACACACACAGACACCAAAAATTTATCCCCTTCTGTAGCCTTTACCCTTAATGTGCAAACACTCATGCACCACGCATACATAAGCAAGCAAACACACACACACACACACACACCCACGCACACATTCATCTGAAGTAGTTAACTCCATTTGCTCAGCAACCTGTGGGTATCGGATCTGATTCGGATCCGAGCTGGCAGCTTTCAAGCTAAAGATCCGTGCTCAAGCTCATCCCTAACCATAATGCCTGCCATCTCCCTCTAACCCTCATATCTTGTTTGCCGCGGCTTCTGTAAAGCTTATTAGAGCGAGCTCCAATAGTGGTATATTGAGTTTAGGCTTTTTTATATATATTTCCTGTCAAATTTTCTATACCTTTGTGTGACTGAATCCTTATAACTCTTTTTAGTAAATTTAGCTAATTTTAACAAAACTCTTTTATCTTTAGCTTTTTTCCCTCCCTTGCCTGTGTGTGAAGGTGTGTGAGTGTGGGCCTTTTTTCTTTTTCTAGTATGTCCGAAGGCCCCAAAGCTACGTTCTCTAAATGCTCCAGTGTGGCCATAAGCTGTCCCCATCAGATGGACACACTCGGTCGATATTACCTGGGGTTAATCACCTCTCTTGGGCTGCACTATTTGTGCAGCCTTCAACCCAGGGCTTTGAGGGGTAGGAGGATGAAGTTAATCCTCGCGGGCCTTTTGCCCCAGTTCCGCCGACCTCCTCCTCTGTGCGCCAACCACAGCTGCGGCTGCCCCACTTACCGCTTCAATCCCTGGCCAGGACTCAACCTCCCTCTTTGGCCCAGGAGGAAAGGGAGTAGAAAGAGAACAAGAGGGAGAGAGAGAGAGGGAAAAAGATAGGCACTGCAACCACAAGAGGCGGTCGAATCTGTCCATTCAGGCCCGCCCGTCCAAAGAGCTTGCCTCTCCCCTCAGGTCTCAGGTCTTCCCCCTCGGCTTTGTTTACCACGTTTCTCCCCGGAGCCAGAGGAGGAAACCTGTGCGCCTTGAGGTCATCTATGCGGTCTTCCCGGCGGCCTCGGCGGCTTCATCCAGATCTAAAGTTTATCCGGCGCTGACATGGACTGGATGATGCGTCGATTTCTGCAGGCAGATGCAGATGGGAGTGCTCTTGCCTCCCCCCTCCAGGGGACCTCGACCTATTTTTCACCCCATTGCTCCTTCTCTGACCGCCTTTGGGTTTGAGCCATTGGATCCGTCTAGCTTTGGAGCCGTGGTGATGTCGGCGCCGACGGTGGTTTCTACTTCAGCGCTGACTATACCCTGAATCTAGCCGGATCCTTTTTCGGATCGAGCTCTGGGCCGTGGGTTGAGTGTCTGATCCGGAGGAGTTAGTGGGCCTTCAGCTCCATTTAGGTCAGAGCGCACTGCTCTTTCGGATCCGATCGGATCATCCTCTGCGCCGATCCACTTGCTGGATCGAGGCTCTTTCGGATCAAGAAAGCAGTTTTTCCTCGGCGTTCAATGTCGTGGAGAGGGTTCTTTTGAGGATTGACCCCAGGCTCTTGCCTCACGGATCCACCTGCCATTCCCTCTGACAGGCCTGTCCTCCATCATCCGGCCCCAGGGACAGCCTGCGCCTATGTCCCAGATAGTTCCCCTGGAGGAACAGGACATTGTTGGTGAGGCCTCTTCGGACAGCCCCCCCAAAGAGGTCTCTTACAAACAGAAGTGCAAGAGGCACTTTGACTCACCGAGTCCCTCACGGAGGACACAGACTTAGAGGAAGGGAAGGTTCCCCAAGGTCACCCCAGAAGGCGTCTCCTTGAGGAGACATTATGCAAATATTACGCATTAGAGGGGTGGTCTGCCCAAAACCTTCCTCTGATAAGTTTGTGTTTCTGGGCGTTTGGCGGCCATCTACCTCTTGGGTGTCCCCTCCCACCGACCCCCTGGTGAACCTCATAACTACCAGGGCATGGAAGGAGCCGGACACTGTCGAGCCAATACCCAAGAGACCGGACAGCATCCTCAGCCCTCCCACGGACAGGACAGTTTGGAGCAAGGGTGCCCCAGTGAATGCCATGGTGGTGGCGGCTGCCACTAAAAAGGAATTAGCACAGAAGAGTTCCTCCGTACATCCTCCAGACAAGAAGTCTCGGATGATGGACCATTTGGGATAGTGGATGTTCTCTTCAGTGACCTTCTCTGTAAGGTCACTGAATTATATGGCACATGTGATTCGGCTCCAGCTGGACCTGATTTAAGGACTCTGGGTCATCCCCAGAGTCCATGTCTGAGGACAACCCGGACTTTCAATGGCCACTCTCAAGTCTAACACCAACACATCTATGGGCATCTCTCCCATGCTACGGAGGGCGGCTAGAGCTAGCGGAGCAGGCATCGTCTTATGTAGACAGGCCTGGCTCCCATCTCTGCGGAACCCTTCAAGGCGTCCTTCGCAAGCCCTTTTAGCGGTTCTATGCTGTTTGGCAAAACTGTTAGCGATATGCTCCTCCAGGCAAGAAGAGCCGGGAAGACGTTGTCTGCCATGGGATCCGCTTCGGCTCCTCAGAGGTCCCTACTCCAGGAACCAAAGGACAGAAGAAGATGTAGTTCGGAAAGCTCAATAATCGTTTCGCTCCACATCCCTCTTCCTTCAGAGGCAGAGGAGGACAGGGTGGACGCCCGGCCCAGGGACAGAGGGGTCAGAAGAACTTTGGGTCAAGAGAACCTTTTCGGATTGACCTGCACAGCAACCCTGAGAGGCTGCCGGCTGCTCCTCTCTGGAGGCAGTCGGGGGTGCTCTCGGAATACCTAGCAAAATAAGTCCATTACAACAGATTGCTGGGTGCTCTGAATCATATCAGAGGCTATTTAATTCCTTTCCTATCCCACCTTCCCGATCAACAAAACTCCCTGATGTTCCACCCGATCAGAGGAGACAGCAGCATCAGAAATTCGAGGCTGCTAAGAAAAAGAGCTATCAGCGCATCCCCCAGAACAGTCGGATCAGGCTTTTACTCCAGGTTCTTTTTAGTGCCAAAAGACAGGGGACTTCGACCCATTCTTGACCTGTCAACACTGAACCTGTCAGTTGCCAAAGAAAAATTCCGGATGGTCACTATTCAATCCATTCTCCCTCTTTTGCAGGAGAATGACTGGATGTCTTCGATAGACCTCAAGGATGCGATACTACCACATTCTGATGGACAGATGATCCAGAAGGTTCCTCCGCTTCGGCTGGGAGCCAGCCATTATCAGTTCAGGGTCCTACCCTTGGTCTCACCACAGCCCCCAGGGTGTTCACCAATGTCATGGCAGTTGTAGGGGCCCACTTGAGGCTTCAGGGAATACTGGGTCTTTCCATTACCTGGACTGGCTGGCTCCTAACCCCCCACAGGCATCCAACTCTGCTCAGGCAGGGACTAGATTTACCTGGCCACGCCACCTAGGGATCGCAATAAACCACCAATCCTCTCTTCAACCCCTACTCAAATTTTGGACTTCATAGGGCCAGGATGAGACACTACTCAATCCAGAGTCTTTCTAACAGCAGACAGACTTCACAGTTTAAGCCTTCACATTCTAGACCTCTTACAGTCATCAGCTCCCCCAAGCGGAACTAGTCCTGAGGGCCCTGGGATCCTTGCTTGGCGTGACCATCAATCTGTCACCCTTCACTTGCCTGAGATGAGACTCCTTCAATGGACATTACAAGTTCAATGGTCCATTCTCTTTCACCGTCTACTTTTATTTCCCTCAGCAGGATTTGCAGGGAGTCGCTTCTTTGGTGGCTCTGCTCCAAAGATCTTGAGAAAGGCTTCCCTTTTGTTATACCCCCTCCCCAAGTCACGGTGACCACGGACGCATCTCTCCTCGAGTGGGCATTGCATGGGTAGATCCATCCAAGGCACGTGGACTTTCCAGAGACCTCCTGCATATCAGTGGACTTTCACCCAGAACCTCCTGCATATCAGTGTCCTGGAGATGAGGGCAGTGCTTCTAGCGTTGCAGGCTCTCCATCCCCTTCTTCTTCCAGGAACTATTGCATTTCAAACAGACAACATGTCGGTAGTCTGGTACATAAACAAACAGGGAAACCAAGATCCTATCCACTTTGCAGGAGCAGCCAGGCAATGGAATGGGTGATATCCACCAACACGCTTTCTCATACACATCAGGTTGGTCAAACATCTTGGCAGACAGGTTGAGTCGGACGATCCTCTCACCTTATAGTGGTCTCTGAATCAGCAGTAGCGGAACAAATCTTCACTCAATAGTCCAACCTTGCGATCTCTTCACCTCGCCTTGAACACAAAGTGCAGCCGGGTTCTTTGCTCTGATTTCCACCAGGAAGCCCCAGAGATGCTCTAGTACATGCTTGTATCCGGTCTTCTGCATGCTTATCCTCCTCTTCCATTGATGACCAAAATTCTTGTAAAGCATATCGGTTGGGGAGCAGAGTTATCTTCATATCCCCATTCTGGCCTCGTCAAACCTGGTTCCCACCTGCGGTCTCACCTAGTACATCCTCCCTGGATCTTAGATCCCAATCCGGATCTGATCTCTCATCCTTTGGATTGAAGACCCCCGACCTGGACTTCACCTCAGCTCTCAGCTTGGTTGATCCAGTTCCCCTAATAGTTAGGACTCCCGGTATATCTTCCTCGGTTAAGGCCATCCTGGTGGCCACCCATAAAACAAATCTACCAGTAAAATCTACAAGAGTAAATGGAAACATTTCTCTGTCTGGGCGGACTTGGACCCCTTTGCTGCTCCTGTCCCAGCATTTCTAGACTTTCTCTCTCACACCTTTGATCAAGGAGCTAGTGCTTCTACTATTAAAGTTCAATTAGCAGCTATTTACCCACTACCATGTTGGAAACAGTTCAGGGAATAGCGCCCTCCAAGATTTACAAAACATTCATGAAAGGAACTTTTTATTCTATTAAAAGGTGCAGTGCCTCCATGGGATCTTACCCTAGTTCTTCAAGCTCTGACTGGGCCTCCTTTTGAACCCAGCGGCTGGTCGACTTAAAATATGTATCTTGGACGGCCTTCCTGATTGCCATTACTTCTGCTGGGAGGATATCAGAGCTTCACGCTGTTGCAGTAAGCCTCCATACATCATCTTTCATAAAGACAGGGTCTCCCTCAGGACAATCCTCTTTCTGTCCAAAGTGGCTTCGAAGCCAACATCAACTAGAATCCATCAATCTACCTGTCTTCTTTAAATTTCCAAAAACAAAGGAGAATACAGACTTCATTGTCTGGATGTTCACCGAACAATTCGTTTTACTTAAACAGAACAGCAGATCTTGAAAATCTTATCGCTTTTGTTTCCTTTGCAAAACCCTGTCTGGTGAAGCCAGTCACTAAACCTGTAGCCATGAATGGAGTTCCCAGTGCATTCTCCTAACATACAATAGACCACAAACTTTCAGACAAACCTCCCTGCTCACCCTTACTCATACGTGATAACCTTACTCCTGCTCCTGTCCTAACCCCAACTGTATATGTTACATTACTAAAAATACTTTCCCTAACAGTGTCAATAAACTAGAGTCACAGACACAGTCTGTAGACAACACACACAGACACCAAAAATTTATCCCCTTCTGTAGCCTTTACCCTTAATGCCAAACACTCATGCACACGCATACATAAGCAAGCAAACACACACACACACACACACACACGCACACATTGATCTGAAGTAGTTAACTTCATTTGCTCAGCAACCTGTGGGTATCGGATCTGATTCGGATCCGAGCTGGCAGCTTTCCAAGCTAAAAGATCCGTGCTCCAAGCTCATCCCCTAACCATAATGCCCTGCCATCTCCCTCTAACCCTCATATCTTGTTTGCCGCAGCTTCTGTAAGCTTATTAGAACGAGCTCCAATAGTGGTATCGTGAGTTTAGGCTTTTTTATATATATTTCCTGTCAAATTTTTCTATACCTTTGTGTGACTGAATCCCTTATAACTCTTTTAGTAAATTTAGCTAATTTTAACAAAACTCTTTTATCTTTAGCTTTTTTCCCTCCCTTGCCTGTGTGTGAAGGTGTGTGAGTGTGGGCCTTTTTTCTTTTTCTAGTATGTCCGAAGGCCCCAAAGCTGCGTTCTCTAAATGCTCCGAGTGTGGCCATAAGCTGTCCCCATCAGATGGACACACTCGGTGCGTTATTTGCCTGGGGGTTAATCACCTCTCTTCGGGCTGCACTATTTGTGCAGCCTTCAACCCCAGGGCTTTGAGGGGTAGGAGGATGAAGTTAATCCTCGCGGGCCTTTTGCCCCCGGATTCCACTTCGACCTCCTCCTCTGTGGCGCCAACCACAGCTGCGGCTGCCCCACTTACCGCTTCCAATCCCCTGGCCAGGACTCAACCTCCCTCTTTGGCCCAGGAGGAAAGGGACGGTAGAAAGAGAGACAAGAGGGAGAGAGAGAGAGGGAAAAAGATAGGCACTGCAGCCACAAGAGGCGGTCCGAATCTGTCCATTCAGGCCCGCCGTCCAAAGAGCTTGCCTCTCCCCCTCAAGGTCTCCAGGTCTTCCCCCTCCCGGCTTTGTTTACCACGTTTCTCCCCGGAGCCAGAGGAGGAAACCTGGTCGCCTTCGAGGTCATCTAGGCGGTCTTCCCGGCCGGCCTCGGCGGCTTCATCCAGATCTAAAGAAGTTTATCCGACGCTGACATGGACTGGATGATGCGTCGATTTCTGCAGGCCCAGATGCAGATGGGAGTGCTCTTGCCTCCCCCCCTCCAGGGGGGACCTCGACCCTGTTTTTCACCCCCATTGCTCCTTCTCTGACCCGCCTTTGGGTTTCGGAGCCATTGGATCCGTCTAGCTTTGGAGCCGTGGTGATGTCGGCGCCGACAGTGGTTTCTACTTCAGCGCTGACTATACCCTCGAATCTGTCGGATCCTTTTTCGGATCCGAGCTCTCGGGGCCGTGGGTTGAGTGTCTGATCCGGAGGAGTTAGTGGGCCTTCAGCTCCATTTAGGTCAGAGCGCACTGCTCTTTCGGATCCGATCGGATCATCCTCTGCGCCGATCCACTTGCTGGATCCGAGGAGACTGCTTTCGGATCCAAGAGAAAGCAGTTTTCCCTCGGCGTTCAATGTCGTGGAGAGGGTTCTTTTGAGGGATTCGAAGCCCCAGGCTCTTGCTACGGATCCACCTGCCATTCCCTCTGACAGGCCTGTCCTCCATCATCCGGCCCCAGGGACAGCCTGCGCCTATGTCCCAGATAGTTCCCCTGGAGGAACAGGACATTGTTGGTGAGGCCTCTTCGGACAGCCCCCCCAAAGAGGTCTCTTACAAACAGAAGTGCAAGAGGAGGCACTTTGACTCACCCGAGTCCCTCACGGAGGACACAGACTTAGAGGAAGGGGAAGGTTCCCCAAGGTCACCCCAGAAGACGTCTCCTTCGGAGACATTATGGAAATGTTACGCATTAGAGGGGGGTGGTCTGCCCAAAAACCTTCCTCTGATAAGTTTGTGTTTCTGGAGGCGTTTGACGCAGGCCCATCTACCTCTTGGGTGTCCCCTCCCACCGACCCCCTGGTAGACCTCATAACTACCAGGGTATGGAAGGAGCCGGACACTGTCGAGCCAATACCTAAGAGACCGGACAGGATCCTCAGCCCTCCCACGGACAGGACAGTTTGGAGCAAGGGTGCCCCAGTGGATGCCATGGTGGTGGCGGCTGCCACTAAAAAGGAATTAGCACAGAAGAGTTCCTCCGTACATCCTCCAGACAAGGAGTCTCGGATGATGGACCATTTGGGAAAGTGGATGTTCTCTTCAGCGACCTTCTCTGTAAGGTCACTGAATTATATGGCACATGTGATTCGGCTCCAGCAGGACCTGATTAAGGAGTACTCTGGGTCATCCCCAGAGTCCATGTCGGCTGAGGACAACCGGACTTTCTCGGCTCGAATGGCCACTCTCAAGTCTAACACCAACACATCTATGCGGCATCTCTCCCATGCTACGGAGGGAGCGGCTAGAGCTAGCGGAACGGGCATCGTCTTATGTAGACAGGCCTGGCTCCATCTCTGCGGAACCCTTCAAGGCGTCCTTCGCAAACGCCCCTTTTGACGGTTCTATGCTGTTTGGCAAAACTGTTCGCGATATGCTCCTCCAGAGCAAGAAAGACGGGAAGACGTTGTCTGCCATCGGGATCCGCTTCTCGGCTCCTCAGAGGTCCTACTCCAGGAACCAAAGAGGACAGAAGAAGATGTGGTTCCGGAAAGCTCAATAATCCCGTTTCGCTCCACATCCCTCTTCCTTCAGAGGCAGAGGAGGACAGGGTGGACGCCGGCCCAGGGACAGAGGGGGTCAGAAGAACTTTGGGTCAAGAGAACCTTTTTCGGATTGACCTGCACAGCAGCCCTGAGAGGCTGCCCGGCTGCTCCTCTCTGGAGGCAGTCGGGGGGTGCTTCTCGGAATACCTAGCAAAATGGGAGTCCATTACAACAGATTGCTGGGTGCTCTGAATCATATCCAGAGGCTATTTAATTCCTTTCCTATCCCACCTTCCCCGATCAACAAAACTCCCTGATGTTCCACCCGATCAGAGGGAGACAGCAGCATCAGAAATTCGAGGGCTGCTAAGAAAAAGAGCTATCCAGCGCATCCCCCCAGAACAGTCCGGATCAGGCTTTTACTCCAGGTTCTTTTTAGTGCCAAAAAAGACAGGGGACTTACGACCCATTCTTGACCTGTCAACACTGAACCTGTCAGTTGCCAAAGAAAAATTCCGGATGGTCACTATTCAATCCATTCTCCCTCTTTTGCAGGAGAATGACTGGATGTGCTCGATAGACCTCAAGGATGCGTACTACCACATTCTGATGGACAGATGATCCAGAAGGTTCCTCCGCTTTCGGCTGGGAGCCAGCCATTATCAGTTCAGGGTCCTACCCTTCGGTCTCACCACAGCCCCCAGGGTGTTCACCAATGTCATGGCAGTTGTAGGGGCCCACTTGAGGCTTCAGGGAATACAGGTCTTTCCGTACCTGGACAACTGGCTCCTAACCGCCCCCACCAGGCATCAACTCTGCTCAGGCAGGGACTAGATTTTACACCTAGCCCGTCACCTAGGGATCGCAATAAACCACCAGAAATCCTCTCTTCAACCTACTCAAATTTTGGACTTCATAGGGGCCAGGATAGACACTACTCAATCCAGAGTCTTTCTAACAGCAGACAGACTTCACAGTTTAAGCCTTCACATTCTAGACCTCTTACAGTCATCAGCTCCCCCAGCGGAACTAGTCCTGAGGGCCCTGGGATCCATGGCAGCGGCCATCAATCTGTCACCCTTCACTTGCCTGAAGATGAGACTCCTTCAATGGACATTACAAGTTCAATGGTCCATTCTCTTTCACCCCGTCTACTTTTATTTCCCTCAGCAGGATTTGCAGGGAGTCGCTTCTTTGGTGGCTCTGCTCCAAAGATCTTCGAGAAGGCTTCCCTTTTGTTATACCCCCTCCCCAAGTCACGGTGACCACGGACGCATCTCTCCTCGAGTGGGCATTGCATGGGTAGATCCATCCAAGGCACGTGGACTTTCACAGAGACCTCACTGCATATCAGTGGACTTTCACAGAGACCTCACTGCATATCAGTGTCCTGGAGATGAGGGCAGTGCTTCTAGCGTTGCAGGCTCTCCATCCCCTTCTTCTTCCAGGAACTATTGCATTTCAAACAGACAACATGTCGGTAGTCTGGTACATAAACAAACAGGGGGAAACCAGATCCTATCCACTTTGCAGGGAGGCAATGACAGTATGGGAATGGGTGATATCCACCAACCGCTTTCTCATAGCAACGCACATCCCAGGTTGGTCAAACATCTTGGCAGACAGGTTGAGTCGGACGATCCTCTCACCTTATGAGTGGTCTCTGAATCCAGCAGTAGCGGAACAAATCTTCCTCCAATGGGGTCAACCTTGCTGCGATCTCTTCACCTCGCCTTCGAACACAAAGTGCAGCGGGTTCTTTGCTCTGATTCCTCCACCAGGGGAAGCCCCCAGAGATGCTCTAGTACATGCTTGGCCATCCGGTCTTCTGCATGCTTATCCTCCTCTTCCATTGATGACAAAATTCTTGTAGAAAGCATATCGGTTGGGGAGCAGAGTTATCTTCATATCCCCATTCTGGCCTCGTCAAACCTGGTTCCCTTACCTGCGGTCTCACCTAGTACATCCTCCCTGGATCTTAGATCCCAATCCGGATCTGATCTCTCATCCTTTAGGATTGAAGACCCCCGACCTGGACTACCTCAAGCTCTCAGCTTGGTTGATCCAGTTCCCCTAATGGTTAGGACTCCCGGTATATCTTCCTCGGTTAAGGCCATCCTGGTGGCCACCCATAAACCGTCTACCAGTAAAATCTACAAGAGTAAATGGAAACATTTCTCTGTCTGGGCGGAGCATAGGAACTTGGACCCCTTTGCTGCTCCTGTCCCAGCATTTCTAGACTTTCTCTCTCACACCTTTGATCAAGGAGCTAGTGCTTCTACTATTAAAGTTCAATTAGCAGCTATTTACCACTACCATGTTGGAAACAGTTCAGGGCCCCTAGCGCCCTCCAAGATTTGCAAAACATTCATGAAAGGAACTTTTTTGTTAAGACCCCCTATTAAAGGTGCAGTGCCTCCATGGGATCTTACCCTAGTTCTTCAAGCTCTGACTGGGCCTCCTTTTGAACCCGCGGCTTCAGTCGACTTAAAATATGTATCTTGGAAGACGGCCTTCCTGATTGCCATTACTTCTGCTAGGAGGATATCGGAGCTTCACGCTGTTTGCAGTAAGCCTCCATACATCATCTTTCATAAAGACAGGGTCTCCCTCAGGACTAATCCCTCTTTTCTGTCCAAAGTGGCTTCAGAAGCCAACATCAACTAGTCCATCAATCTACCTGTCTTCTTTCCAAATTTCCAAAACAAAGGAGAATACAGACTTCATTGTCTGGATGTTCACAGACAGTTACGTTTTTACTTAAACAGAACAGCAGATCTTCGAAAATCTTATCAACTTTTTGTTTCCTTTGCAAAACCCTGTCTGGTGAAGCCAGTCACTAAAGTAACCTTAGCCAGATGGAGTTCCCAGTGCATTCTCCTAACATACAAAAGTTCTGGTCGTCCTGAGCCCCTGAGAGTGCAAGCCCATTCTACCCGATCTATGGCTACTTCTGCTGTTTTCTGGTCAAGGGTTTCTTTATACAACATTTGTTCAGCAGCTACTTGGACTTCCTCTCATACTTTTATTACACACTATAAACTGGATATAATATCCAGAGGACGTGCATCGTTTGGCTCCGCAGTGCTCCGGAATATCCTTCCATAAGGGCCTCCCAAGTTGCTGGTAGCTGGGCACTCTGTCCCACAGGTTGCTGAGCAAATGAAGTTAACTACTTCAGATAAAGAAGTTATGTACTCACCACAACGTTCCATCTGAGTAGGTAACTTCATTTGTCTGCAACCGACCCTCCCTCCATCCCCCGGACCCTTAGTTCGTTATCAACGGATCAGGATATGTCCTTGTTCACTTGACATCACTGGAACGTATTGTAATCCTTTTCCTAGGTTATAGAATTTCTATTGCCTTTTTTCTGGCAAACTCGATCTGAGGGTTAGAGGGAGATGGCAGGGCATTATGGGTAGGGGAGGAGCTTGGAGCTCGGATCTTTTAGCTTGGAAAGCTGCCGGCTCAGATCCGATACCCACAGGTTGCAGACAAATGAAGTTACCTACTCAGGTGGAATGTTATGGTGAGTACATAACTTCTTTTTATCCCCACTTACTGCCAGCACAAGTACAACCATCCAACCATACATTCATCTATCCATCCACTACAACCCCCTTTCCTATTTTTGAGCAGTACAACTCTACATGAAAAGCAATAGACCACCAACGTACTCAATGATTTGTGACAGTAAAAATAGCTGTCAACATTCTGTGTATTTGAAAGAATGCATGTAAATCACACACCCACATGTGATTGTGTGTGTGTTTTTTTTTTTTTTACATATGCATGTATGTATTAATTATTTGCTGGCTCTTAATATAAACATTTTAAAATTACTATTCATCTAGTTGCTACAACTTTTGCTGTCTGTCTTCTTCAGTCCAGGACCACGTGCCCTACAAATCTTGTAATTTTATGGCTTTGCCTAAGCATTGTCATAATGTTTCAAAAGTAGTTGGCATGGTAAAGGCTGAGAAAGAGTTCACAACATTAAGCAGTAGTAAACAAAGGGAGAACACATTCTGTGTGTACACTAAAGAGTGAAAAAAAGAAAAATTGAATGTTGGTGTATTCAGTGAAGAATGTCATTGGAAAGGCTAATATTTTATAGTACTATCTGTTCATTTATTTAATTATTTATCCAGTTTTTCATTCATTTTTTTATAATGGCAAGAAGAGAGCAGAGGCAGGAGTGGGAGAAGATAACAAGGTGCAGATGAATAAAGAGCAGACAGAAGGAGGGGGATAGACAGGCAGAGGATAAAGGAGTGTTATAAGTGAAAGTCAGATGAGACAATGAAAAGTAAAAGGAATAAGACTAGGACTTAGATATTTGTATGCAGTGAAATCAAATTGTTTGCCATTAAGAGCCACAGAGTAATAAAAAGGGAGCCAAAAAACATATTTTGCCACAAAAGAATACACAGGGACTTGTAAACTAAATCTTGGTTGTCTTTTAGAAAATAGGACACATCTTTCAGAAGTCTGGGTACTTTCATACAAGGTGTTCCATATGTTAGTGATATGAGAAGTGAATCTTATCTAAAATATAGTATGGTTTCTAATATATACAACAGCTTTTGGCTAAGTTTTCACCAACCTAGTTTCATAAGGGTAATGGACTGATGTTGCCTCCCAAGCAGAGCTGTTGAGGAATTCACAAGCTTTGTGGTATACTGTCCCTAATATGTGAATGAAGCTTTGTAAATAGAATGGAACATGCTAAAACTTTAGTATTTACATAGTGTAAACAAGGGACGCTCTAAGACCTGTAAGAACTTATCAAAATGTGGTGTGGATTGCCAGAGCTGCCTTAGTATAACATTTCCATTTCACTGCATTAGTTACATTGTTAATTTTGATTTTCTTAATTTACTAAATGCTGCTGGGTTTCTCCCCCCAACTCTTCTGGTTTACCTTTTTAAAAATTATGGTGCGCATCATGGTGTAGGGCACAGAAGACCTGAATGTCCTTCATGTTATAAGACAGCTCTACTCATGATGAAGATTAAGTTATCAATCCTGAAGGAGGGGGAGAGTACAGATCAGTTATGCTGTAGACAAGATGAGAAGATGTCACGTATTTTAAAATATGTGCCTCATATTTATTTTATGAGCCACAGCTAAAGAAGTAAGTAATCATCATAGCTCTTTAGGCACATAAACTAGTAAAGCCACAAACCACAGACAGAGCGAGCAGACAAGCGGTATGTTGGTGTTTAGCATTGTCTTGACAAATAATGACACACTACAGATCCCAGTAGACTTAGAGGACAGAAGCTGATGTCACTTTGTATATCCCTCCCTCTACGTTAACAGTTAGAATCCACAACATGATAAATTGCCATTTGGAATATATGGTCTGTAGGTCATTCTCACCTGACTTGGGAGAAGTAGCCAGGATTTGATCACGTCCTGCCTGGACACTGTAACATAAGGACTGGTCACCTTGGTGCCTCTTTCTTTCAGCAATGAATCTCCTCACAGGCTTGAGCTTTTCCTCTGTCTTGTAGTCCCCTGCCTTGAACAGATACTCCAGATCTTATTGCCACTGTTGCAACTTTGACATCTCCAGAGTGAGCTTAAGCCGTCTGGGGATATATTAGTGTTTTTTTCTACAGATAAGTGATTTTTCTTGCCTACTTGTACTTTTGCCAGAAAGATGTAACACTCTGAAGTCCTATTTCTGTTACTGCTGTATTTTTCTATTCATTATTCAATTGACTTTCCTTTCTTGTATCCTCCCCATCCCTTGTTAAAAACATTCTCTTTACTTCATAATCTGCTTTGTTTACTGAGAAATTGTCATTATTTGGTATGTGGTGGTTTTTCAACCATGGTGTTTGTGTTAGTGTTGGCTTTAATGCTAAAGGCCTACTATGGAAAAATACCCAAAGCAGGGTTTAGGAAAAACAAATAATTTGGTCATAAAATACCCACACAGGACCCACATGACTGTGTAATTTGTAAAAAAAAAAAAAATTGTTCTAGAACCTTATTAGATAGGAAAAATAAGTTAGTGTTGAAAAGCCTTTTGCCTTCAGACTTGTGCTGATGGAAAATACCTCTGTGGATGCCTCAGATAAGTTGCTGACCAAATTTTTTAAGCCTGAGAAAAGCATGGATAAAAGCAAGCTGGATTATTCTGATGTGGCTGTTATTGCTGTGTTGGATAAGTTGTACCTAGCTAAGGGACGGACCCAGGCCTTCTTCCCCTCATAGACCAGGGCCTTCTTCACCCCGTTATCAGGAATCTTTGGAGACAATTAATTCAGCACCAAGATGTAGGTCTGGCACTTTTTTTTCATCGGGAAAAGGACTATCCAGGTCCCTATCTTTTTGACAAGCCTTTGCTTATTCCATTAGGTACTGCAAGTTCCTTAGGAGCTCTACCTCCTGTTGAATGGTAGCAGACGATATTAGCCTTTGTGAAGGCTCAGCGTCTATATGGTGAGATCTCAGCATGCACAATGCCTAGGGCAGCTTGAGAAGTCTTCTTTCAATGGAATTGATGCTGGTAACATTTACTGCTCTTTGGGTGTTGGAGCACACTCCTTTCTATGCACCAAGACAATCAGTGTCAGTGGTTGCTTTGGTGCCAACCATGGTATTGGTATCACGGTCTACCAGGGGAAAAGGCTTCAAGGTCGATTGTTCAGAACCTACTTCAACCATTGTTATTTTATGGCTGTTGCTGTTGTTGTTCTTGTTGTCAGCTTCACCATTTGAAACTTTGGTGTTGAAATAGTCAGACAACTTTGTCTTTGGAATAGTTGATGTCAGCCAAGTTTAGTCCCAATGTTGTTTTGGCTATAGAAATGCCTGAATGTTTAGTCCTGAGCATTTTCAGCCCAGGTGTCTGTGTTGACATCTCAAAACAGAGGAGACCACTAGTTGTTTTTATGCTGGCAGAGGATACTTTGATTCTAACCCAGCCAATGGGTAATGCACAAGCCATTGTCTTTCTTTATGCCAGTTCCAAGTCTGGATAAATGGCAAGTGTTACATCAGGAAGGGCATCCGGTGTAAACTTTTTTCCAGATCAAATATGCAGACGATAATACAGATTTCCATACCAGATCAGTCAAGACCCGGGTTAACAATGACCGCCTTCGATAATGTTAGCCAACAGGGTGCTGGTGGAAATTGGGCTACTGTTGGCCAAAGGAGAAGAAGAGGGGGAAGGCATGCCCAGAGGCAGGAAGAGAGGAAGAAAGTTAGGATTGTGGAAGTGAGGATAGGAACTTTGAATGTTGGCAGTATGACTGGTAAAGGGAGAGAACTAGCTGATATGATGGAGAGAAGGGAGGCTGACATATTGTGAGTGCAAGAGACCTGATGGAAGGGAGGAGAAATGGGGTTAGGATTATCCTGAAGGAACAGTATGTCAAGAGTGTTTTGGAGATGAAAAGATTGTCAGATAGGGTGATGTTTATGAAGCTGGAAACTGATGGTGTGATGATGAATGCTATTAGTGCATATGCTCTGCAAGTTGGGTGTGATGGATGAGAAAGAATAATTTTGGAGCAAGTTGGATGAAGTGGTGGAGAGTGTACACAGGGGTGAGAGAGGTGTGATTGTTGTGGATTTCAATGGGCATATTGGTGAAGGGAACAGAGGGGATAAGGAGGTGATGGGTAGGTATGGTGTTAAAGAGAGGAATGCAGAAGGTCAGATGGTAGTGGATTTTGCAAAAAAGATGGCGATGCCTATGGTGAATACGTATTTTAAGAAAAGGGAGGAACATAGGGTGATGTACAAGAGTGGAGGAAGATGCACACGGATAGATTATATCATGTGCAGGAGGGCTAGTCTGAAGGAGATTGGATACTGCAAAGTGATGACAGAGGAGAGCGTAGTTAGGCATCATAGGATGGTGGTCTATAGGATGACATTGGAAATCAAGAAGAAGGGAAGAATGAGAGTAGTTCCAAGGATTAAATGGTGGAAGTTGAAAAAGTATAACTGTAAGGGGAAGTTCAGGGAAGAGTTTAGACAGGTACTGGATGGCAGTGAAGAGTTACCAGATTGCTGGGCAGCCACAGCAAAGGTGGTAAGGTAGACTGCTAGAAAGGTGTTTTGTGTGACATCTGGACAGGGGATGGAAGACAAGGAGACCTGGTGGTGGAAAGAGGAAGTACAGGAGAGTATACAGAGGAAGAGCTTGGCGAAGAAGAAGTGGGATTGTCGAGATGACGAAAGTAGACAGGAGTACAAGGAGATGAGGCGTATGGTGAAGAGAGAGGTGGTGAAGGCTAAGGATAAGGCAAGTTGTATGAAAGGTTGGACACTAAGGAGGGAGAAAAGGACCTGGACAGATCGGCTAGACAGAGGGACTGAGCTAGGAAAGATGTGCAGCAGGTTAGGGGGATAAAGGA
Source organism: Protopterus annectens (assembly GCF_019279795.1). Lineage (NCBI taxonomy): Eukaryota > Metazoa > Chordata > Ceratodontiformes > Protopteridae > Protopterus > Protopterus annectens. The sequence goes on along the minus strand of NC_056741.1, from coordinate 1,159,502,536 downwards.
TAATGAGGGAAACGTACAAATGAGGAGAGTGTGTTGAGCAGATGGAAAGAGTACTTTGAGGGGCGGGCTAATGAATAAAGAGAATGAGAGAGAGTGAGAGAGAGAACGTTGGATGATGTGGGGATAGTGAATCAGGAAGTGCAATGGATTAGCAAGGAATAAATAAGGAAAGCTATGAAGAGGATGAAGAATAGAAAGGCTGTTGGTCCAGATGACATACCTGTGGAAGCATGGTGGTGTTTAGGAGCAATGGCAGTGGGGTTTTTAACCAGATTGTTTAACAAAATCAGTGAGAGGATGCCTGAGGAGTGAAAAAGAAGTGTATTGGTACCGATTTTTAAGAATAAGGGTGATGTGCAGAGCTGTAGTAACTACAGAGAGAAAAAAAATTGATTAGCCACAGCATGACGTTATGAAAAAGAGTAGTGGAAGCTAGGTTAAGAAGGGAAGTGATGATTAGGGAGCAGCAGTATGGTTTCATGCAAGGAAAGAGCATGATAGATGCAATGTTTGCTCTGAGAGTGTCAATGAAGATGTATAGAAGAGGTCCGAAGGAGTTGCATTGTGTCTTTCTGGACTTGGAGAAAGCATATGACAGGGTGCCTAGAGGGGAGTTGTGGTATTGTATGAGGAAGTGAGTGGCAGAGAAGTATATTAGAGTAGTACAGGAAATGTATGAGGGCAGTGTGACAGTGGAGAGGTCTGTGGTAGGAGTGATGGATGCATTCAAGGTGGAGGTGGGATTGCATCAAGGATCAGCTCTGAGACCTTTCTTATTTGCAGTGGTGAGTGGTGATGGACAGGTTGACAGACAAGATCAGACAGGAGTCTTCGTGGACTATGATGTTTGCAGATGACATTGTGATTTGTAAAGAGAGTAGGGAACAGGTTGAGGGGACCCTGGAGAGGTGGAGATATGCTCTAGAGAAGAGAGGGATGAAAGGTAGTAGGATTAAGACAGAATATATGTGTGTGAATGGGGAGGACAGAGGAATAGTGAGGATGCAAGGTCTAGAGTTGGAGAAGGTGGATGAGTTTAAAAACTTTGGATCAGTAGTTCAGTGTAATGAAGAGTGTGGAAGAGAGGTGAAGAAGAGAGTGCAGGCAGGGTATAGTGGGTCTAGAAGAGTGTCAGGAGTGATTTGTGACAGATAGGTACCAGTAAGAGTGAAAGGAAAGGTCTCCAAGATGGTAGTGAGACCAGCTATGATATATGGGTTGAAGACTGTAGCACTGATGAAAAGACAGGAGTCAGAGCTGATGGTGGCAGAGTTAAAGATGTTAAGATTTGCATTGGGTGAGACGAGGATGGACAGGATTAGAAATTAGTATAGTAGAGTGTCAGCTCAGGGTGGACGGTTTGGAGACAAAGTGAGAGAGGTGAGACTGCATTGGTTTGGACATGTGCTGAGGAGGGATGCTGGGTATATTGGGACTAGGATCCTAAGTATGGAGCTGCCAGGTAAGAAGAAGAGAGGAAGGCCTAAGATAAAGTTTATGGATATGTTGAGAGGGGACATGTAGGTTGTTTGTGTAACAGAGCAAGATGCAGAGGACAGAAAGAAATGGAAACAGATTATCTGCTTTGGTGACCCTTAACATGAGCAACTGAAAGAAAAAGAAGAAGAGGATAAGTTGATTTCACCCTGTGATATTAGTGAGGCAGAGATCTTCTACCATAACTTCATTGATGCCTCCCTTGGACAGAGGACTTTTTAGGCCTGCAGTACATACATCTCAGCAACATTTTCCAGTCGAGTTCAAATGGTTCTCCCTCTAGTCCCAGTAGGAAAGGGTAGTGCAAGAGGAAGCACCTGGCCTTGCCCTCAGAGTCTCTATCCCCATATACAGATTTGGATGAAGAGGAGGTTCCCTCCAAATCCCCTTAGGTGGACACCACTTTTAATGAGATTCTGGAAATGATGAGACAGAGGGGATCTTAGCCTTTTGACTCCAACTCCCTGAAGGAAGAAATCTTGCAGGAGGCCTATAAGTTCTTTCCTTCAGTGGCCTAGGTAGTTCCACCCCCAGACGAATTATGGTGTCCAGCAAAGCATGGCAGGAGCATGATATTTCTGAGCCATTTCCCAGACAGAGTACTGTGGACCCCCCAAGGACAGACAGCACTACAGTAATGGTCCCTTTGTGCACTCCATAGTTGTCTCCACTACCAACAAAAGGGATGTCATAGAAGATGCATATGCTATACATCCCCCAAATAGAGATTCTAGAATGATTAATAGGCTAGGGACATGTGTCTGTGCATCAGGGGCATTCTCCCTCAGAGCTCTGAACTATATGGTGCATATGACTAGGTTCCAGAGAGAATTGCTGGGGAAAAGCCTCAGCTACTCTGAAAGAGCTTTCTGCAGGTATCTAAGGATCCAACTAGAAACCCAGATGGCAATGGCAACCATTTTTTCTATATTTTTGCTTACCATGCTTATTATTTGTAATGCTGTGGATAGTCTGCTAGAGATACAGGGTCATATGTGGATGAATCTAGCAGATTTTGTGGATCACTTCAAAGCAGCATTCATCAGTACTTCCTTTGATATCTCCTCCTTGTTTGGGCAGAAGGTGAAGGAAATAGTGCTGCAGTGCGAACAGGATGGCAAGCCTTTCTCAGTGGTTAGGCTCAAGTTTTCTGTTTTGCAAAGATCCTTTCAAAGGAACCAACAGGGGACCAGACACTTGCAGTTTTGTAGACCCCAGCAGCCCCAAGTTTGACAGCAGTATAATAGGGAAATCAGGTCACCACCCCAGAAGAAGTGGTCCAGATCATCAAAGCTATAGAGGAGCCATTTGAGGATCCCAGCAATATGAGTCCTGAACAGTTGCTCAGCTGTTTCACTCTTGAGGCAGATGGGAGACATCTTTCTCTCCAACTCAATGCATGGTTAGACAGCATGCCCAACAGGCAGATAATGAGTATTGAGCCCCATTCAAAAGATCAACTCAACAGAAATTCAAACTTCTTATGGTCGAGGCCTTATGATCGACTTTCCAAATGTCAAAGCTTTTGAATGGAGATCACATTTCAGTGGCGATCAGAGAATTTACTCTTTTCCCCACTGTGCAATCTTGGAGTTGGTATATATAATATTTAGGGAGTGTGGGGTGTGGCCCCCCACATGGGGGGGGCTGCAGAGGGACTTGCTCCCTTCCAAAAACAGATTTTTGTTATGCCTAAGTCCACCCTGCATATTTTAAAAACACCATAGGGAGTTGGCAGTTAAAAGCTAAATTTTTGTATACCCATTGTTTATATATTTTTGCATAAAAATAAAAGGCTGTATAGCCAAGCTTAAAACTCAAACATATACATGAAGACTTTGGAGTTTTTTAATAAGTCATTGTGCTATTTCACTATTTCTGGACCCACAATACCATCCCACACCTACTAAGGGTTAGAGGTAAAGACTATTTTAAGAACAACCATAGGCCCACAAGTTCCTCTTTATTCTGTGTTTCCTTCTGAGTTTTTCTGTGTGTTTCTTTCTGTTTCTGCCACTTAGGCATTCTTCACTTCTGGTATTCCGATGTTGTTGCCAATGAGCCCGCAATTTGTTAGCTCATCCCAGCCCCCCCCCCTATTTGCCAGATCCCTACATTTCTAACTCCCCATTACCAGCTTAATTTTGTGTAAGCATTGGCTATCATTTTGGCCAATTGAATCTGATTTACACAATCTTCTGCCAGAAACCTTAATTTCCTTGAATGTTAAAGTACTGGCTTCTTGAAAAACAACAGCTCCTTAATGTATCTTCTTCATAATTTCAGATATTACTCAATTCCCATTATATTTTATTTAATTCAGTCTTTCATTCAAAAAACAGGGATTCTGTACTGATAATTGTTGCTTATATACATTATTTATATAATTGATATTATCTACATTATTTACATCTTTATACAGTATAAAACATTTTGTATTATTAAGCACTCCCCCCACCCTTTTTCCAAAGACAATAACATATTTTCATAAGGATTTCTGCTAATATCCATTTTCCATCAAATTTGACTTGTGTCTCCATCCATATTGTCCATAGAATGTAAAATATTATTGTATCAATTATCTTCACCATCCATATTGTCCACAGAATGTAAAATATTATTGTATCAATTATCTTCACTTCTTTTTGTTTTATCTTCTCATAATATCCATATTCCAACATAGCCATGTTTATATATTCTACTTTTTCCAAACCTTTCAACATTTTATTTTTACATATTTTTTCCTATAACTTCTTTACTCTAATACATTTAAAAAAACAAGTTTTGTTGTTTCAAAGTCTCCACAATGAATGCATGTCCTTTCTCGTTTTCTTTTATAGAGCATATTCGCCTTAACAGGTAGTTTGCCTATTGATAATCTAAACAGAAAATCTTTGCATTCATATATATTTTTACACCACATAAATCTAATTTTAATAGCTTTCTTCTTTTTAATTTCTAAATGTTTCCAAGGAAAGATGAAACAGTGTTCTTTCATAATGTTTAAATACCATTATTTCCAATTTTTTCTACTGTATTCACTTTTAACTTCCATAGTGATATTTTATTTGGATATTCCTTTATTTCTTCATTCATATCATTTTTCAGTCTTTTCCCTGTTTCATTTTCCCCGAAATACTTATATTTATCATACAAAATGTATTCTATCATATTCCTGTTTTCTTTTTTGTAACTTGTTAAGGCTTTATACAGGTTCAGTGAAGCTGTATGAACAACTGGGGTTATTAACCCAAATCCTCCTTCTTCATTTACATACAGAATTCCCCTTCTCACTGGATTCACTCTAGATCCCCATATGAATGAAAATATTATAGACATTATTTCTTTTTCATAATTGGTCAGTATCATGTACTTACTAGCTACATATGCTAACTTACCTAGCAAAATAGAATTTATGAGATACACTTTTTTCTTGTACTTTAGCTTATATGATTTCGAAAATATGCATATATCTCTTATTTCTTGCATATTTTCCTCATTGTTTCTTAATATATTTTGTCTTTCCGAATACTATTCCAAGTATATCAATAGTTTCTTTATTAAAGTGTATATCTCCAATAATGCTCATGAATCCAAAGCTTATACTTTTCTCTTTATTTATACATAAACTAATTGTCTTTAATTCTTTCACTAGCTTTTTAATTGTCTCGTCCATCCCTTCTTTATTTTTAGTGATTAATACGATGTCATTTGCATATGTAAATATTATCGATAATTGTATTTCTTCTGTTATATTATATTCTACCATATTTTGTGTTCTAATTATTTTATTAACAATTATATTCATAACTAAAGCAACTATGATACTGCTTACTGGGCATCCTTGTTTTATTCCACATCTAATTTTAATTTCTTTACTTAGCCATCAATTTATAATTATTCTTATGTTATTTCTTTCATATACAGACTTAATTACTTTAACTATTCTATCACTTATATTATAAGCCCCTAATATGTCCCATAGAGTTTTGTATTGTATTTTATCAAATGCCTTGCTTAGATCTCCTACCATAATTTTAGCTTCTACCTTTTTAATTACAATATTGTCCATTACTTCCTTTACTATCCATAATCATTCTTGACTTCCATTCCCTTTTCCACCAAAGATTGTTTGTTCAAGCAATGTATTTACTTTATTTGCTAATCTTTTACTTATTATTTTAATAAATATTTTATAATCAGTGTTACTCAATACTATTGTGTCCAGTTTTCAAATCATCTTTGCCTCCATTTTTCCATATTAATTTCATAATTCCCATACATATCTGTTTATCTACTATACCTTTCCTTAACCATTCTTTTAATACCTCCACCAAAAGGATTTTTTTGCCAGTTTTCTATATTACTGTATATATAATATTCAATAACATCCAGTCCTCTGGCTGTATCCTTATTGATGTTTTTTAATGTTTCATTTAGTTCTTTTATACTTATATTTTTTTCCAGATTCTCATTATCTTCCTTACTTAGTTTTCTAATGATCCATTTCTGTTTTGCTTTTGTCTCCTTCCTTAGAAAATTCTGTTCTATATGCTTTTTAATCACCTTACATATTCCTTCTTGTGCTATTATTTTTCTCCTTCATTGTTCTTTAATTCTCTTATTATTCTCTTGCTTCCTTTTACTAATTTATTTAAGTAGCATGCTACTTACTTCTTTTCTTCCTTGTAAACAATATATTTGTTTATACAACAATCTTTTAATCTTTTCTTGGTTTATAACATATATTTATTTTTCTTTCTCAAAAAGGATTCTCGTATCTACTTCTTGACTCAGTAGTTTATATCTTTATCTCTCTATTCTTCTCTTTCCTTTGTGGCATTCCAAAAAGTATTTTTTTGTATTTTTCCTTAAAGCTTATCTACCAGCTTGTCCAGTTTTTATAAAATATTCACATACCTATGTGATCTTTCCATAATTTATTTAATTATTTTCTATCATCTTTATTTAAGCCTTTTTCATTAAGCCTTTTAACACCTTTGCCTATTTTTATGTATCCTTCATTCTCATAAAACTCTATCCACATAGCTATATGAAATAAAAATACTATCTTTTTTATCCCTTTTTGTAATACTTTTAAACTTTCTGATACTAAGAAATAGTCACTTTCTGACTTTATTTCTCCTCTTCTCTAAGTCCAATGTTTATTGTTTTATATATACATATATATATATATATATATATACATATATACATATATATACATATATATATATATATATATATATATATATATATATATATATATATATATATATATATATATATAAAACTTTCCAGTTTTCATTATCTCATGTATTGTTTCAACATCATTGCTATTTTTCTTTAAAGTTTCCCACTAATAGTATATCCATGTTAACAATTACATAATTTAGAATTTTTTAAAACATTTCTCTTGCTTTCTTTGTAACATATGCACATAATGGAATAATTCTATAAACTTTCATTTTATACCTTAAATCTAGTACCATTACTCTTCCTAATTCGACTATTGTAAAATCTTATATTTTGATATTTCCTTTACATAATATACATATTCCTGAACATGTGTCTTTTCCCATATTCCAAGTGAATTTTCCATTCCATAAAATTTCAGTTTGTAATCTTTCTTCTGTCAGAATCCTAGTATCTTCTAACATAATAATATGCATGTCCATTGAAGCACGCTATTCTAAAATACTTATTCTTCTTTTTAATATTCTTCATACTATTCATATTTAAAGCTAACATTTTCAACTTTTAAGTAATATTGTTCTTGTTTTTATCTCATCTATTACCTTTTTGTTGTCTTTTACAATTACATTTTCTTTTCCCATCTTTTACCCTTTTTCCTATGGAATTTTTCTTCCCTCTCATTACTTTCCAATTTAATTTTTCACTCATGTTGAGTATCTCTGCTTCCCCTTCTCTTTCCCCTGATTTTGCCTCCATTATTACATTTTTGTTTTTCTCCTATTTCCTTGTCTCCTTTCTATATTTTTCATATGCTGAATCTTGTGTACATTCTTTTTCTACAATTTCTACATTTTCTTTACAATCCACCCATGTATGTCCTGTTTTTCCAGATTTTTTGTACATTCCATATCACATTTTTTGCAGCGTGTCCTACTTTGCCACAAATAAAACATTTTCATTTATCACAGTCATCAATCAGATGGTCATCTTTTCCACAAAAAAAGCATGTTTTAAAAGTTGCCCTCTATACTTAAATCCTGTGTTACCATTTACATTAATCACACTAGGGATATGCAAAACCTTATCACTTTCCATCTCCAAAATAATCCCACAATCCCATTCCCCAGTCCATAAACCTCTGTCATCATACATGTTTGTTAAATCCATCACATCTTTACATGTTGCCTTTAACTGTCCTTTTAATTAATCTTTTTCAACTTCCATTCTGAGCTGTATTATAACTCTTTTTTGTTGTTGTTGTTTCTATATAAAATGCCTGTACTACATATTTGGTCCATGGATTACAGTTCTTTTTAAGCTCATATTTCTCTAAGAAATTTTCCATGTACTGTCCTGTTTCAAAAATTAAGTCACAGTATGTTTTTGTTAGAATAAATGCTCTTACCTCCTTGGGTGAAACACCCAGTGGTGCAGTGTGGTGTGGTGAGTTCCATACCTCATATCTGTCCTGTCCTGTTTCATTCTTGCTACTTATTCTTACTGTATATTACTTCATCATTCCCTTCTCCTCTTCATTTTTTTTCTCCTTCTGTAACTGTCTGTATGTATGGTTTCTTTTTTGTTTTATCTTCTATAACCTCTTCTTCCTCCTGTATTTTCTCCATACTTTCACCGCACAATACCATTGGTTCACTCTCCAGTTTGCTTTCGTTAATCATATCCTTTAGATAATCATCCCACAGCCCTCCAAATTAAAGAGTTGAAAAAATATACTCCTACTGACTCTTTTCTTATACCTTGAACAGCTTCTTTGAAATAAAGTCTCCTAATCTGGAACCACTTTGCCAACATTAATTTCACCATCCTCCTCTGATATCAGTGACTCTCCACTTCTTCTGATTAATTTAGCTGCCTTTCATGTAAAGGTTCAGCCATCTCCACACTCATTTATTTTTCCTTATTTAAATTTCGCTCACTTGCACTCGCCATATTTCCTTCTGTTTCTCCAGGCCACCTACACTCCTGGAACAGAAACAAGAGATAGAGAATGCTACCATGAATAATGTCCCCATATGCTAACGGGTAGGGTTTTTTAATTGTAAATCATAATTCATATTTATAAGTATTATTACTTACCTATTTACAATATTTACAACTATTAACTCATTTGTATTATTGTCCTGCTGCACATTAATTACTGTCCCACCACCCTTTTTTCCACAACTAAAAACATATTTTTTCTAATCTTCTTGACAGTACCCATTTGCCATTAAATTTAATTTCATTCAGTCTTTCATTCCAAATTGTACATGAAACATAAAATATTATTCTGTCCATTCTTTTAACATCTTCTTACTTGTTCATGCCATAATAACCAAATCTATCATGTCCAAAGTTATTTGTTCAGCTTTTATAAAATTCCTCAATATATTATTTTTACATAATTCATTCCACAACATCTTTACTCAAACATTTCAAAAACACATGATCTGTAGTTTCATATTACTTGCAATTATTATATATCCTGTTTTCTTTGCTTTTATAAGACATATTTGCCTTAACCAGCAATTTGCCTATCAATAACCTCCACAAAAAGTCTTTACACTCATGTATCCTTTTATACCATTTATAAGTCATTAATATGGCTTTCTTTTTATTTCTTTCTAAATTGTTCAATGGATCAATAAAAAAGTGTGTCCTCGTAATGTTCAAATACCACTCTTTTCTATTTTTCTTAGTCATATTCATTTTCAACTTCCATAATATAATCTTATTTTGAAATTCTTTTATTTCCTCATTAATTACATATTTTTATCTTTTTCCTGTTTTCATTTTTTCCCAAAAATATTTTATATTTACATGTAAGAACCATACAAATTAAACTTTCTTTTTCATTTGTTTTACATTGTAATGTTTTATAAAAATTCAAAGATGCCGCATATAATATTGGGTTTATTAAACACAATTCTCCATGTTCTTCTTTCATACATAATATCCCCCTCTTGGCTGGATGCAGTCTAGAACCCCATATGAAGTAAAAGAATATTTCCATCAATTTTTTCTCATTTTTTGTAAGACTCATATATACATTAGCTATGTATGCAGTTTTTCCCAATGTAATAGTATTAATCAAATGTACCTGCTTTCTATATGAAAGCCTAAACGTTTTCCACAAAATAGTAATCTCCTTTATTTCTCTAAATAATTTTTCCATTGATCACTTTTATGTTATTCTGTCCAAATATTATACCTGAGATATCTATATATTTCTCACTGATTTTTATATCTCCTATATTTCCCTTATATACAAATCCTTTACTTTTTCCCTTGTTAATACTTAGTTAAATTTTACTTAATGACATCATCAATTCATTACTGATTTCTTTCATCCATTTTTTTATTTTTAGTTAATACTATATCATCTGCATACTTGTACATTGTAGGTATTCATAATTTCTCTATTATGTTATATCCTGCGTCTTTGGTCATTGTGTTAACTTTATGTACAACTGTATCCATGTCTAAAGAAAATAATGCTACTAGCTGGACATTCCTGTCTTATAAGTATTGTATCCATAATTTTTCACTTATCCATCCATTCACATCTATCTTAACATAATTTCTTTTATACACAGATTTAATTACTTGTATTGCTCTTTTACAAATATTTTAAGAATCCAAAATGTTCAGTAATGACTCATACTGAATTTTTTCATAAGCCTTACTCAAATCTCCTATCTTAAGTTTTGTATATACTTTTTATGTATTATATCATCTATTTCCTTTATAATCCATAGTATATTCTGATTTCCCTTTCCTTTTCTACTAAATATAGCTTGATCATATAACTTATCAAACATATGTCAGTCCTTTAGTCATAATTCTTATAAATATTTTATAATCCATATTGTTTAATGTTATTGACCTCCAGTTTTTATTTTCATCCTTCTCACCTTTTTCCATATAAATTTTATGACACTTATGCATATCTCTTTATATTGTATCCCTGTCTCCATCCATTCATTCAATACCTTAAAAAATAATAGTTTTTGCCAATTTTCCATATTATTGTACGTATTATATTCTATACCATCTAATCCTGTGGCAGTGTTCAAATTTATATCTTTCCATACTTAATTCAACTATGCTATGTTTATTTTCTTTTCCAGATATCCATTATCTTCTTTACTTAACTTATTAACCCCACATTTCTGATTTTTATTAACGTATTTCTCAATAAACTGTTGTCTTACATAATCCCTAATTATTCCACATATCTCTTCTTCTGTCTTCATTAATTTTCCATCTTTATGTTTCAATACTCTTATTATTTTCTTTTCTTCTCCTATTAATTTACTTAAATACAGTGCTGCCTCTTCTTTTTTCCATTGTAAATGATATCTTTGTTTATATAATAAATTATTAATTCTATCCTGATTTATAAATTTCTTTTTCTTTCTCATAATATTCTCTTTCATTTCTATTTCTCTAAATGCTTCTTGACTTAATCTAGTATATATTGCCTTTTTTTTCTTTTCTCTTGTATGTATTCAAGAAAACATATTTTTAATATATTTTTCTTTAAAACTAATCCACCAAGCAGTCTGGTTCTCATAAAACTGTCATATATTGATATGATCTTTCCATAATTTATAAATTCTTTTCCTATTATTTGGTTACATTTCTTTTTCATTTAACCTTTGAATTCATTTACCTATTTTAAATAATTCTTATTTTTCATTTATATTTAACCATATAGCTAAATGATCAGAAAATCAGTTTTGCTTTGCTCCTTTTTCTATATCTCTTAAACCTTCTGATATTAGAAAAAATAGTTAATTTCTGTTTTTAATTCATTCCTCCTGTAAGTCCAGTGATTATTCTCCCATATGTGTAACTTACCACATCTAATTATCCCATTTACCACTTTAATGTTACATCCATTCTTCTTACTTTGTCTTAGGTTACAATTAAAATCACCTTCTAATATAATATTCATATTTATACCCACATAATTCAACATTTTTTTAAACATTGTTTTTCTATCTTTTCTTGTAACATACACATATAAAGCTATGATTCTGTAAACATTATTTCTTCATCTAATAACCAGTACAGTTATATGTCCTATTTTAACAATGGTCACATGTAATATTTTAATATCACCTTGACATAATCTACATATTCTAGAGCATGTTTATTTTCCTATATTCCAATTGATTGGTCCATTCCATAGCTTTTCTGTTTGAATTCTTTCATTTTCTCTTAAAAGTCTAATATCCTCTAATATTATTACATTCATATTTAACTTTGCACATCATTCGAATAGGGTCCCATTGATGTTGTTGAAGGGTCTGTTAAGTGAATGCCCTTTGATCAACATGTAAATGTTGAACTACGAAAAGTTCGAATGGTCAAGTAAGCAAATTATTTCCCAGGGGAAAAAAATGCTTGGTCGTTATTGGGTATTTGCCCTTTCCTCCACTGTATTGCGATCTCGGAGTTGGTATATTTTGTGGGTCTATATTAGATGAACGAAAGTTCATCTTAGCGAACGTTCACATGAATGTAAATTGCGGAACTTGAAACCACAATTGTGAGATCACGGTACAATGAAGATGGGAATATTTGCCCTTTCCTCACTGTAGTGCGACCTCGGTGTTGGAAAATATATTTAGGGGGTGTGGGGGCGCAGCCCCCCACAATTGCAGTTTCAAGTTCCTGTATTTTTGCTCATGTGAGCGTTTGCTGAGATGAACTTTTGTTCATCTAATATAGACCCATATTTTGTTAGGGGTGTGTGTGGAGGGTGAAGCCCACCACTTCTTAGGGTTTGCTGGTTTGCTTTTTTTATTGGCCAAGCGATTGTTTTTCCCTGGGAAAAAAATCACTTAATTGGCCATTTAAAGTTTTCATAGTTCGACATTTACATGTCGATCAAAGGGTGTTTGCTTAACAGATCCTTCAATGATGTAATGTAGATCCACTTGACAAATAGTTACAGGGAAGAACTTTATAGGAAAAAGAGCAAAAGAAAGAAAAAGGATAAATTAAAAGTACATTCACAAAAGAAAGCAAGAAAGGCAAAGGATGAGAAAAATAATATAATTTAATTGTAAAAAAATGAAGATGTTAGCACTGAATGTTAATAGTATGAGAAACATTAAAAGAAGCATAGGCATATTGGAAGGTTCTATATTACATCATCGAAGGGTCTATTAAGTGAACCTTTCTTTTGTAAATGTACTTTTAATGTTTCCTTTTTCTTTCTTTTGCTTTTTTTCCTATAGAGTTCTTCTTCCCTGTAACTATTTGTCAAGTTACCTCTTCTTCCTCACTTGTCTCACTATTTTCTTGTTTTACATAGTCTTTTACCTTCTCATTTAATTCACGTTGTATTATTTTCTCTTGTATTATCATTTCCTCATGTTCTGTATTTTGTATAACCTCTTTTTCAACTATTTTGGCATCATTTTCACATTCTAACAATGCATGAGCAGTATTACCACATTTTTCACTTTAAATTACATTTCTCTGCTTTGTGTCTTGCCTTGCTATGTATATTTTTTTTTATTACAATCACTTATGAAATGATCATCTTTACCACAGAAGAAATGTGTTCTTGGTTGACCCTTATACTTTACATAACCCCTGACACCATTCACATTTATTACACTTGGAATGTAAATTACATTATCATTTATCATTTTTAATATGACACCACATTCCCAACCCCCAGTCCATAGACCTCTTTCATCATACACCTTTGTTGTATTAGCAGCATCTTTACAAACAGTCACTAAATGTTGCTTCAGCTGACTGGCTTCAATTTCAATCCTGAATTGCACCATTATTCTTTTTTTGTTTGTCTAAAGAAAGCTTGACTGATATATTCAGACCATGGACTGTTGCTTTTTTGTTGTTCATATATTCCTAAGAAATTTTCCATAGCCTGTCCAGTTCCAAATATTATATCACAAAAGGTCTCTTTATTAACTAGAATAAATGCTCTTACCTCTTTAGGTGTCACTTGCAATGGCGCAGTTACTAAGTCACAAACCTCATACCCGTTCAGTCCTTGTTCCTTTTTGTTGCTTATTCATATGGTAAACGTCTTCCTTGTTTCTTTTACTTGTTCTTTCATTTCTTCTCCTTGTCTTACAGTGTGTGCATACAATATCTTTTCTGACTCCTTTTGCTTCTCTTCTTCGGCCTCTCCCTCAATCTTCTCCATTATCTTGTTCCAAGAAACCATTGTTTCATTTTCTGGTTCGCTTTGCTTAATCATGTTGACCAAATAATCATCCCGCAACCTTCCAGACTGAAGGGTTGTAATAATACACCCATCCTGCTGCTGTTGCCCTTGAATAACCTGTTTTGGAACAAGTCCTCCAAATCGGGCCCTAGCAGTTCCAGTGCATTAACCTATTCCTTTCTCTTCTTTTCCTTCGATATGGACTCACTCTCCACCATTGCAACATTTACTTTTCTATTTGGCAGGATTCTGCCAACTCCATATTCATTTCAACAGCAGCCACAACATTAGCACTATCAGCACACTGGGTTACATCCTCCATGGCTGTCTGTTTCTCTGGGCCGCCTTCGCACCTGAAACGGAGACAGAAACTGGATGTACCACCTTTAATTTCATCCCGCTACACAGAAGAGTAGGAGAGGTTCCCCAATGCCCTGGCCAAATTTCCCCTAATAGTATAAATGCCATCTTGGGTCTCCCTGAAAAGATGCTACTAGGACTAACCCAGTCAACAAAGGATAAATAAAATAAATAAACCTATTACAGGCAGGATTGTGCCACATAATGTTTTCCTTTTTACAATTTTTGCAGTGTATTGGTGATGCTTTAACCTTTCCCTGAGATATATTTCATCACTCATTGCATTATTTGCTAAATGTCACTGGTACTGTCTTCAGAAGATGTTGCAATTCAGTTTCCAAAGTAGATCAACAATCCATTAGCACATGACTAAAGTGTAGGTTTCAGACAGCTTCATTAAAACATAGGGCAAAAGTATTCAATATTATGTTTTTCATGCCAGCTGTTTGGGGCTTGTTATTTTCCACTGTGTGAACCCTTTAATCTCTTGAGATTTATCATTATAAAGTAAATGTGGCAAAAAAGTTATTACTTTTGCCAAAGTCTTCAAGGCTCTATCTTCTGTAGTACACTATGAGCATAAAACGCATTGACAGTAGCTTTAAGAATGATTGGTATTTGGTTATTTCTAGCTAAAATTTCAAATGAAAAGTACAACAAATACAGTACTTGCTTGGCAATAATTAATAGATTATCATATTCCACATAAACACAAACAGCGATGCATTGTCTGTGGATCCTGTGTCATCCTACAGTCAGGTAATATATTCTGGGGAAAAGAAGCAATGTTTATCTTAATATTTAATTCTGTGAGTCTAATATGATCTGTGAAGTGCATTGCATTTGCTTGTGTCCGACCAGCCCAATACATCATATCTGTCAGAGTCATTATTAAGGAAATTGTTAGGGGCTCGGGGATAAAAGGAAAAGCACTGCTTTCTGGATGATGATTAGAGATGGACAGAAAGAGCTATATGTTTACTGTTTTGATTGAAGGACACCACCACAGTAGAGCAATACTCCTGCTAGTGCAATCAATAATGCATATTGCAGGTATTAAACTGAGGCTCAAACAGCGCCTAATTGTCCAGCCTTAGGGCTTCAGATTCAAGCATATTCCACAGTGAAACACTAGCATTAACATTCATGTTGTAACGTGTGTTGCCTGCTTAGCAAAAACAGTCTACTTTTAGGGGGTGGGTTATGCAACCTGGATTCTTAGTTCTTACACAAAGCTGCTGAGAATGAAGCAAGGAAGTTAGAAGTTTTAAGAAATATGTTTTGCATTGAGGAAAACAGCTTTGCTTGACGTAAGTTTTGTAAACTTCCAGCTTGAACTAAGATAAATGGAGGAGCATTGAGAAATGATTCATGAAAAAGGTCTTGCATCAAATGTTATCAAATAACTGACTCGGTCATTTAGCGGCCAAAACAGCTCTATATGTCAAGCAAGCAAATGTTTGCACAAAATGAAAAGTAGTGTTAGATGGCTTATGTAACAAACTATGATTTGTGTAACATAATGTTATATAAATGCTGAAGTTTAATTAAATTACAGGCAGTGAGGAACCTTTCTGGGAGTTCAGTAAAGCTGCAATGAAACAAGTTTTTAAACATATTTATATTTTTATGTATACTCATTCATTTTCATTACCTGTTCATCAGTTACAAGCCTGTCCTAGCATATATAATTGATTGAACCCTTCAGGTATGGAAAACTCAGTGCAACAGTGGGGGCTGTTTTCCTGCATAGTCCAAAGCTTTATGTATAGTAACTCTGAAATCTCACAACAGTGGAGAAAAGGAGAAACTTACTTAACCCACTTTCTCCGATTTTACACTAAAACATTGAACGTACACATGCAGTCATCTTCAACTTCACATGGAAATAAACACATTTTTCTTCACCAGTCTCTCTCTCTCTTTCTCACACACGCGAACACACACACACACACACACACACACACACACACACACACGCAGAGTCACATTCACACCCATATACACATACACACTGAATTTTATCTGTTGACACATAACCTTCACTCAGTCTTACAGACACTTACACAGAAGATGTTGACAAACATTTTGCACTTAAACACAGAAATGTCATTCATTCGTATCACACTCAAATACAGGTGCTAGTTAACCCAACAAGAGCATTCACAAGCACATATGCTTTCCACTCACTATGCATACACACACTTACTTCTTTAACCTTCTTTGAAATTTGCTTCACTCTAAAAAACCCTTTGCAGCAAATTAAATGCAACACATGAATACAAACATTTCACTAATACAAACTTAATATTTATAGCCAGTCAACTACTAGAAAGCATCATGCAAGAGTATGAATAGGACAAACATTCACTAAAGCAATAACTTCTGCTTTGATGAAACTAATCTTACCTATATATATATATATATATATATATATATATATATATATATATATATATGGGTCCATATTACATGGACAAAAAGCCACATAAACAAAGACCAGTTCGCCGAGATGAGATTGCTGACAACGGAAATGCTCGACAAAGGTAAGTCCACAAATAACATCATGGAAGCTATTTCCGTCTCTGTAAAACACTGAAACACAATCACAAATACCTGTATAGCAAGAGTGCAAGCCCCCCTACACCCCCACACCCCCCCCTACTTAAATATTCTAACTCTGAGATAGCACCACATCGTAGGAATGGGAATACAACCCATTCCGCACTACTCACCATTGTCAGGCATTTCTGTTGTCGGCAGTCTCGTCTCAGCGAACTGGTCTTCATTTATGTGGCTTTTCGTCCATGTAACATGGACCTATATATATATACATAAATATATATATATATATATATATATATAAAATATATATATATATATATATATATATATATATATATATATATATATATATATATATATATATATATATATATATATATAAAATATATATATATATATATATATATATATATATATATGGGTCTACTTCATTAGACCGAACGTTCAGATAACCGACAATCACATAACTGACACCAGAACACCGATAACACAAAATCTCGACAGTTTCAAATAACAAAAGCCAAAACGCCGACATTGAGAACACAAAGTATTCATGTGAAGCACTACAAGCCACAGATCGTAGTGTAACTCAGAATACTGCGCCCTTCAAATACTTATCATCAGCAACATATACAGAGCCAGAGTCCATTTGCATGAACGGCCACTTAGCAAAAACCACACAAGTATAATAAGGCACCCTCATAAACTGGAAGTGTAACCACACATATATCATACTGTCATCAAGTTTGCCTCTAAATAATATATAATAGGTATGAGGAGAGGAGATCAACGTACTGCATATCCCATCAGCCATGTTAGTTAAACTACGTATGCAATGAATTACTGGTAAAATCCTCTAGTAACAACACAGTGTAAGAACATTCGCCCACATTTTCAAAAGTTTAGAAATAACCTTCACGAACTCTATTGGGGAATAGTCATCCCTATGTGAAATCACATTGTGACACTGCTCACTTCTTAGAATGAGTTTCCTCTTTTTGGGTGAAGGAACGTAATCTGTTGACGTCCTTACTCGTAACTCATCGATACGGTCTTGTTCTTTAACCAGAGTGAACAATAAGACTGACAAGTTAGTACCCTTCCCACCTAGGAGACATTTCAGTCTCCTATGCCACGCCTCTGTAGAATTCTGTGTCCTTGGTAGACCCAAGTCATTTAACTCACTAATGTTCCAAAACGAATTGGGAACAATGGCGGAAACCTCATACGTGACGACATTCGGGTATTAAATTTCCGCTGTTTCCCATATACATACCACTCAGAAAAGTATTTCAAAATGTCCTTTCCTTCAACTGGGAATGTCTCCTTCAAAAGTTCATATGTACATTCTACGTCACTTTTTTTAAGAAATGCAAGGGCTACTAGGGACTTAATGGCCAACTGAAATGATTGTGACCTGTTATATAATGAAGCCAGACCCAGTGACTGTACTTTTTGCCACACATTTTGCCCAAAGTGGAATAGGCAGCCCTTTGAGCGTGCTGAAGGGATATTGTGTCTGATACTTTTTAAGATGGCGATTTCAAAATCACAGAGCACATACCGCACTGTGACTTCCAAGTCATGCTCTGCAAATAAGTAAAATATACTATGCCACAGGTAATTGTAGCACTTGAGGATTTCTTAGACATTAATGAGTATATTAGTAGAACAGCTTTACTGTGACACCCGTACTTTAGGAAACCATGTAGACTGTAAAACTGCCTCACAGTTCCACCTTTATTAAAAAAGGTACCATCCATTGACCAAATGGAGGCCTGGCAAAGGTCATGTAGTTTCTTAACTGTTGTGAACACCACCACATAAGTGTCTGTCGTCAGATCAGACATTACTAATGAATGTCCCATCTTTCAGGGGGTACTTAGTAAAATCAATGCTTTCTAATGTTAGATCTTTCATCCTGGCCGTTAGACCTATCTTACGTCTTTAACTTGACCCACTTGGAGTAGTGCCCTTCTGTGAGGTACACAGTGGATTGTATCTAGCGAAGTTGACGCTACCGCGTCTTCAACTACGAGACATGGGGTATCCCTACTGTAAGTAGCTCTGGTTTTTAAACTTCCACATACAACGTACCTTTGCACTTCACCGGGATCCCCTTCATGATTATGTGCAACGGACTTTTCTAAGCGATCCCCGTCTGGCATTACAACAGTAACTGCTCTGCCTTTGCAACCATCTGTTACTTTATATTTGCATCCCCAATACCTCTTTGTGTTTCACGTTTGTTTTAAATGGTACAAGTACCCATCAATTACAAGCAGGTGTTTACCCTTTTGGGATGCTACTGTGGTGTAAATACCTTCCTGGGGCTTCCATTTCTAAGTCAGCCATAATGTCTTTGGTGCATAGCACAATGATAGCCAACCTGTGCTGGGGATTTCAATCATTTTTGACTCATGCAATTTGTATGTGTTAATTTCCGATAATTTTCACTTAATTGGTGCTTAGCAGGTGAATTTGAACACTCTGGGATAACTGCATTGCACTTGTTGTAGTGTTAAGTTGTACCTGTGATATGGGAGATGCAGGGTTACTACTGTGTCGGTAATGTGGGCCTTTGTTGTTTTAAACTGTCGAGATTTTGTGCTGTCGGTGTTCTGGTGTCGGTTATGTGATTGTCAGTTATCCGAATGCTCTGTCTAATAAAGTAGACCCATATATATATATATATATATATATATATATATATATATATATATATATATATACAAACAGATACATATACATACATACACACGTGTGTGTGTAAAAAAAAATATATATATATATATATATATATATATATATATATGTACACACACACACACACACACACACACACATATAAACCTTGGCTCTAGATGATTGCCACTGGTGAAGTGACACCCCAACCGCTTGTTTAAAAAATGGGAAAGGAGGGGTTGTGGATGGATGGATGGATGGATATATAAGTATATATGGATCTAGTGTCATTTGTCTTATATAGCCAAACTGGAAACAAAGCTCTCTTCACCCAAGACTGGACTAGACAGTCAAGAGGAGAAAGTAAACACTTGCACCACACCACACTCATCACATAGTCCCACAAAACCAAAACACACACACAGAAACACAAAACACACACCTACATTTGCGGAGGCTTTCAATAAAAATCTGCTCAAGCAACAAAGACATCCAAAGCAGAAATGCAAGCAACCTCCACCCCCCCAAACACAACCCAAATGACACATTGCCCACAAACTCAGTGTGCCACTCAACCACAGCCCATAAGGCATAACAACGTACCCAACACTCTAGTTATAGGTGACTCTATAGTCAGGTACACTGAAGTTCCACTCACCAGGCTAAACAGAAAGTTACTGTCAGCTGCCTATTGGGTGCCAGGATCTGTCACATAATGCACGCATTCAGGTCACTCCACAACAAATACAAATATGACTTTGTCATTGTCCATGTTGGTGTGAATGACCTGAGACGTACCTGCCTGGACTACATGTAAAGAGACCTGGAGGAGTTCTCCAATCTTGTAGCCCAGGCAGGTATGACTCTAGCCCTGAGTACTATCCTGCCATCATCCAGAATTATACCACAGTACAAGGACAAAATAATTGACTTTAACAATCGGCTAAGCTTCTGGTGTCATTCTAAGGGGATTCAGTATCTGTCTGCTTGGGATGACATGATCGAGAGACCACAATGCTTTGCCAGAGATGGCCTGCACCTATCGCCCTTGGGATTGTGGATACTGACTAAGGCTCTTACCACCCCTATAGTGCCTTTTTTAGGCAAGGTTCAAATGACAAATTCACCACCTTAACAGGTACAAGCAAGCAAAATCTGAGAGTAATGCTACTCAATGTTAGAAGTCTAAACTTCAAAATGCATTCACTCAAGGCACTCCTTAAAAATGTAGAACATCAACATCTGTGCAGTGACAGAGACCTGGTTCAAAGCGCCAGAGAGCACCCCTGCATTACCAGGCTATAATTCATACCACACCTTTTGGCCACCTAACCTGGACCGAAACACTAAAGGTGGAGGCGTGTCCGTATTCATTAAGGATATCCACATCTCCAGGCTAGTTGCGCAGCATGATGCATCCGAGATTATCCAAGTGCAACTAACTCTGGGCAAGACCGCAATCCAAATTGTAACTTGCTACAGATCCCCCACCATGCCCCAGGATTCCCACTCCTCATTTCTTGATACACTGGAAAATATTAGGGTACAACCCAACACCCTAATAATGGGCGATTTCAACTACCCCACCATTAACTGGAAAAACTACTCATGTACCAACTCTTTTGCTCAACATTTTCTGGAATTCATAAATTCCAGTGCCTTGGATCAACTTATCCACACTCCCACCAGGGGCAGCAATATCCTAGACCTGGTCATTACCAGCATGGGCGACCGGTGTTCCACACCAGAGATCAATTCCTCGTTGGTCAGATCCGACCACAACCTAATCACCCTAGACATCCACATCCCGCCTCCACCCCCATTAGGGAATCCACTGTAAAAAATTTCTCCAAAGCCAACTTCATGCTTCTTAAGACAGAAGTGACAAACTTCACAACACCCATGCAGACAGACAATAGAGGTACGACTGCTGAATCCTACACAAATTAACTTTATAAGCACTTACACGACTACATGGATCATACTATCCCTAACAGAACCAAGATGCTATCCTCCAAAAAAAGAAAGCCAATCTAGTATTCCCCTGCCATAAACAAACTCTACAACAGAAGAAAGAAACTGTTGCAAAAAAGAGTAAAATCTCATGATTGGAGGAACTTCTTGGTCAGCCTCAGTAAGAAGCTGAGATCCCTCATAAAATCCTCCAAATCTAGTTATGAAAACAAAATCGCCACTGATTCTAAAGACAACCACAAAGCATTCTATAGCTATGTCAAGAATCTCAATGGCAACACTCAGATATGCTCTGATTTACAGCACAATGGCACTAAATATACAGAACCAAGTGATATTGCCAACATCCTGGCAGATAGGTTCAGTGATAACTTTACCCCCTGTCACCCCCTAAAATACCCATCATTATACCGGAAGAATGCAAAGTTCCTGTAATCATGGCTGCACAGGTAAAAAACACACTCTCCAAAGCCAGTAACACAGCATCCGTGGGACCTGACAACATCCCAGGCTGCATTCTACATGAAATGCAGAATGAACTGGCACCCCACCTAAGCACCATGTTCAATCATAGCCTCACCTCAGACTTTGTGCCGGCTGAATGGTGCACAGTGACTGTTATCTTACTCCACAAAGGTGGAGCCACCACGGACCCCAGGAACTACCGTCCCATTTTCCTAACAAGCCTGGTCTGCAAGGCCATAGAATGTATCATCATGGATCTTATACAGAAAGACATTGGTAATATCCAAACTCTGCACCCCACCCACTTCGGGTTTGTAAAAGGCAGATCATGTTCCTAAACCTGATGGACTTCTTTGAAGCAGACACCAAAGCTGTAGACGAGGGTGAGGTGGTTCACACAGTCTGTCTAGATCTCGCCAAGGCTTTTGACACCATCCCCCACTCTGGAATTATAGATAAACTCACTAAACTAGGTATAAATCCCTATGTCACAACATGGGTTGCTAACTGCCTCACTGACAGAACCCACACTGTGAAAGTAGCAAACTCCAAATCCAACTTCAGGCCAGTGACAAGTGGAGTACCACAGGGTTCAGTCCTGGGTCCTCTCCTGTTTGGTATCTACTTTTCTGAAGTACAGGCTAACACAGAATGTGTTTGGCTGACGAAGTTCGCAGATGACTGCAATCTAGGAGCCATAATCGAAACTCCTAACAATGTGGACATCCTACAAAAGGGCCTCATGGAGACAGATGCCTGGTGTCAAAGCCATGGCCTCAAGCTCAATGCCAAAAAGTGCATTGTCATCCCCTTTGGTAAAACCTCTGTACCCATGAGCTACCACGTAGGTGGTAGTCTACTTAACACCAAAAGTTTGATAAGAGACCTTGGGACACAGGTGGACAGTAGTCTCTCCTTTGATAATCACATCGCCACAGTAGTCAGGAAATCCTTCTACATAGCATACCTCATCACAAAAAGTTTCTCATCCAGAAAAAAAGAGGTTATTGTTCCTCTCTACTCGTCACTCATTAGACCCATTATAGAGTACAATGCCCCTTTTGGTATGTACCTCACAAGACATCTAAAAACAATTGGAAAGGCTACAGAAATACCTCACAAAGAGGATTACCGGCCTCAAACAGATGCCCTGTGCAGACCATCTGAAAAAACTCCAGCTTTACTCTGTCGCATATCGCCTACTCAGAGGCGATCTCTGCCTAACATACAAATCTATGTCAAACCCAGAGCTGTTGGACATGCTCCACTTAAAGAAATCCCAATCCCTCCGAGCTACACACTCTAGGGACCTAAACCTTGTCACTACAATAAACAGAACATGCTGGAGGGATAGATTCCTGTCCCAGAGACTTCCCATACTCTGGAACAAACTACATATCTATATCAAACAAAGCTCCTCATTAGCACTCTTCAAGAAGAATCTTGATGACTGGATGGGAAATAGGAAATTCACCCCAGGGATCACCTGCTCAACAGGGGCACAGGAAAATAATTTTCTTGGGTGGTACCTTTTTGGCTAGGCGTATATAGGCCCTAGGGCCCATAGCCTAGTACCTACCTATGAACCTATTTATAAAACTGATGTAATGCTGGCTTGGCTAATTTCCACACTGATGTCAAAATGCAAAGGTTGATATGCTTCTGAGCATGCACAGAGGTTACTTCCTAAAATATGTAGAGTTTAAAAAATAGTGTTTTTGCAGGGGGGGACCACACTCCTGCTTATTATATATACTAATTCAGAGATCGCACAGTCCCGGGGAAAGGGCATATTCCCCCAAACCTAGGGATTGTCCATTATTGTACAGCTGTTGACAATCTGCATTGTCAACCAAAGTGTGCCGATAATACAGAGGTCCGTTTTACCTACACTTATCGAATAGTAGGTAAACCGCATATATATTTGTGTATGTTTATGAGCTTAATTCCAAATGGTTGAAAATCAGTTCAGCCAAATGTGGCATAGCTACCTATAATTCTGCACACCAGAGCTGCAGAAATATGGAGAAGCATAAGAAGACATTTTTCCTGGTGGTGGGTATTACTTATACTTAATCACTTTCACTGTGGTTTTACTTTCTGCGCCAGCAGTGAATCCCTTGGTGTGCTGTTTCTCTTTCCTCCATGGCTGTCTAAATGATGAGTAAATCTATTAAAGCAAGGGGGTAGGAGCAATGGAGGGATCACGGCTGGCTTGTTCCTTTGCAAAAAAAAAAAAAAAATTATTAAAATTATTTCCTTTAGGTTCTTCCGCGTGTATGATTTTCTGTTGTTTGGAATATGACTAAATGGTATTTCAGGTCAAACGGACTTTCAGTCATTTTGGATTAAGTCTAATGGGCATCAACCAAGTGATTTATATATATATTTATATATATATATATATATATATATATATATATATATATATATATATATATATGTATGTGTGTGCTTGTTTATGTATGGATGACTACATGCCTGGCTTTTGGTTAAATGTTTTTTTTTTTTATTTAAAAAATCAGTGTGTTCAAATGATTGAAAGCCCAATTATTTGACATTTGATTAAGTTTTGGTCTGATGTTGTCCTTATCATTCTTCCTCACAAATTGGTCTGGGATCAGATCCTCGGGTCTTACTCAGCAGCTTACACAAGACTTCAGATCCAATTCTTGAGCTCCTCCCTATACCCATAATCCTCTACTCTGTTGTCTAACTCCTCAGATCTTGTTTGCTGCCATAGCTACAAGACGGAAGATCCAGTTGGTCAAGAGTAAGAGTGTCTTTTGACAATATTTGTCTGTAATTCAGGTGTTATTTTCTTTTAATAATTACTTTTAAACTTAGTTTCAATTTTTGTTCCTCCCTCAGCAGTTCGCAGACATTAGGGCTTTCCTCTTTTTCCATTTCCCTACTTTCTCTCATACCACTCATGGTGCTTGACTGGTACTCTATTTTCTACATTTGTATATTCCTACTTTTTCATATCTATTAAAAAAAATAGAAGTTTGTTTATTTCTAGCTGTGTTCTCCTGTTTATTCTTTCAGGTCAAATGTATTGTGGTTATTGTCTTAACCTTTGGGTTAAATTTACTGTTTTTGAAACCCTTTTATGTTAAGTTGTCTATCTCGCCTTCGTTCTCGCTGGTTGGGTTCGGAGCCGATCCTCGGCTCCAACTCGGCCATCTTCAATAGCTCGAGAGCTGTTTACTGGCGCGAGACTACCCCTTAGCCCATACTGCCTTGTGATAGCTACCCAGATCTCGTTTGCCGCTTCCGCTGCGAGGTGTCGTTTTTGTGGCTCAGGCTTGTATAAGTTTTTTGTATAACTTTCTTCACTAGAATTCAAACCTTCTAGTTTGTTTATTGTTAACGATAATTTTGTTGTTGTGATAGATAGTTGTTTAGCTTGTAGTATCCCTCCTTTTTCTTGTAGAACTTGTTTAACTTAGAGAGTTCTCCCCCGCCCCTCCCCCCTACCTCTTCTTGTCAGGTTAGCTGTTTAAGTTAAGGCTTTTCTTCTGACTTTCTGTTATAGGCTAGCCATTTAAGTTAGAGGCTTTCCTATTATCTTAAAAAAAAAAAACAAAAAAAAAAAAACCTTTAGCTATAGTCTTTCTAGTAGTGTGTTTTTTGGTAGACTGTATATTGCTTCTGGTTGTTATTGTTATAATTGTTTTTCCTTCTACTTTTAAGTATGTCAAAGGAATTCAAGGTTTCTGGGTTCAAGAAGTGTGACTCATGCTGTCAGAAAATGTCTCTGACAGATGGGCACACTTCTTGCGTCTATTGTTTAGGCACTGTGCACCTGCAGGACTCTTGTTCTGTTTGCTATGCCTTTAGTCCAAGAGTCCTGCAGGAGCTTAAGAATAAGCTTTTTCTTAGGGGTCTTTTAAAACCCCAGGATTCACCGGCCAAGAGCTCACAGCCTGTGAAATCCCCTAAATCCACTAAGCCGTCGGCTTCATGTTCTGAGCCGTCTTCATTTCAGGATTTACCTTCTACATCGGTTCCGGCTGGCACCGACAAGACAATCTCCCCGTCGGCTCCATCAGAGGCTTCAGAGCCGTCGCGGAGCCACAAGAGGCTGAGGTCCCCTTCACTAGAATTGGTGCATTCGGCTCCTCGGTCTCCTTTACTTCAGAGCAAGCATAGTCACCGATCCTCTCACTCCACTCGATCCTCTAGGCTGTCGGATCATGATGTGGAGAGAGTGGTCAGTAGGTTGCTAAAGTCGCAGGCACTAGCCAAATTGTTGTCCAGCCCTCCGTAACAGGTATCGGCTGCATCCAGTTCTCTCGATGTTCTTCCTCCGACTCCAATGAGTTCGGAGCCGGAGTTCGTTGGGGTTCGAGTAGTGGAACCATCGGCTCCGATAACTCTATCTCCTTCGGTTCTGACTTCAGCTCCGATCCCCTCGGTGGTGCCTTCCATTGAGGGATCTGGGCATCGGGGTTCCCTCGTCGGCTCTGAGGGGGCAAGTGGCATCGGACCCTTGTCCGACCCCATTCTCCCTCTCGGAGCTTCGGCGCAGGTGAGCTCGGCTCCTACATCAGCCTTGGAGGCGTCTCCCTTGGTGCAGAGAAAGATTCCTATTTCTTCGGAACCAGAGCTTTCTCTGCATCGTAGCAGGGATGCCTTCGATGTCATGCGGAGTGTGCTGTCCTCTGAGTCAGTTCTACTATCGGCCCCGCCGGCTCCGTCCCCTGTAGTGCTGTGCCAACCTCTGCTCCTCCTCCAGACCCTAAGCGTAGGGAACCGATGCTCCAGGACACCCCATTGGGTGTTTCCTCCTCTTCTGAGGCCTCTCCTGATCACTCAGAAGAGCCCCCTGTGAAGAAAAAGTGTAAGAGGAAGCACATTGACTCCCCCGAGTTTGTCATTTCTGATACAAACTTAGATGATTCGGAAGGGTCCCTGAGATCCCCTTCTGAAGATGTTTCCTTCTCGGACATCCTAGAAATGCTTAAGCAGAGGAGGAACTGGAATTCCCCTAGCCCCTTCTGAGGATGAGTCTGTATTTCTGGATGCCTTTGGTTCCCGACCTTCCACCTCCTGGGTGTCTCCGCCTTTCGATCCACTTATGACAGTGGTGGCTCGAAAGGCTTGGTCAGCTCCGGATACAGTGAAACCAACTCCGAGGAGACCTAGTAAATTTATTACAGCACCCCAGGATAAACAGTTCTTTTCAAAAGATGTCCCTGTTGATGCTATGGTGGTAGCAGCAGCCACCAAAAAAGAGTTAGCCCCCTAACAAGGAGTCTAGGACGATGGACAGATATGGGAAGAGAATGTTTGCTTCAGCGACCTTCTCTATGAGGTCACTGGACTACCTGTGTCATTTTACCCGACTTCAGAGGGATCTCCTTAAAGAGCTCGGAGATACCCTCCAAGATCCAACAGCTGAGGGAGCACAAGCCAAGGTAGCTTCCCAGCTAGCGACACTTAATTCTGTTGTTAACTCCTCCATGAGGCTCATTTCCTATGCAGCCGATGGGGCGAGTAGAGCCGCTGGTACCGGGGTGGCCCTTAGGAGGCATGCCTGGATGCGGCTGTGTAACTTTTCGGAACTCTTTCCAGCATCCTTCACCAACACTCCCTTTGATGGTTCCTTTCTTTTTGGACCATAGGCGAAAGACACTTTGACTAGGTGTGAGCAAGAAAGCAAGACTCTCTCAGCCGTAGGAGTCCATTTTTCCACTCCCTCTAGACCCTACCTCAAGGGTCAGAAGAGTGGGAAGATGTGGTTCCATAAATCTCAGGGAGCCTTGCCTGACACGCATAGTGATTTTTCCTCCAGAGGCAGAGGGGTAAACAATAATAATAGACACCGCCCTCATGGCAGAGGGGGTCCACAGAACCAGGTCAACAGAGAATCCTTCTCTGATAAGCCCTTCCAGCATCCCTGAAGGGCTGCCCAGCTGCTCAACTCTGGAGGCAGTTGGGGGAAGACTTTTGCTGTACCCAAAATCCTGGCAAAGTTTAACATAAGACAGATGGGTACGGTCTGTTATATCCGGAGGTTACAAAATTCCCTTCCATCAACTCCCTTTACAGTCAAGGAAGACCCTCCCAGATGTTCCACCCAATCTCAAGGAGCAAGCAGTAATAGAAGTTTCAAAACTGCTAGAAAAAAGAGCCATCCAAGAAGTCCCGGCAGACCAGCATGGATCCGGAACTTACTCAAGGTTCTTTTTAGTACCAGAAAAGACAGGGGACTGGAGACCGATTCTGGATCTCAGCAGACTAAACAGGTCCATGCAAAGAACGAAGTTTCAGATGGTCACGCTACAGTCCATTCTACCCTTTCTGGGTCAGGACAATTGGATGTGCTCTATAGATCTTCAGGACGCGTACTACCACATAAAGATGGATAGGTGCTCCAGGAGATATCTTCGCTTCCGGCTGGGGGCCAGTCATTATCAGTTCAGAGCTCTGCCCTTTGGTCTCACCACAGCCCCCAGCATGTTCACCAAATGTATGGCAGTAGTCACGGCTCACCTGAGGTGTCAGGGATTCCAGGTGTTTCCGTATCTAGATGACTGGCTCCTTACTGCTACTACCAGGCATCAACTCATACAAGCACGGGACTACACAATCACAATCTGCTCACAGCTCGGCATCACAATAAATTTCGAAAAATCTGCCTTGTTGCCCTGTCAATCTATCACTTACATAGGAGCAGACTTAGAAACAAGGGATATGTTTGCAAGGCTACCACCAGAAAGAGTGTCCGCAATTCATCAGCAGGTGCAGGTTCTGATGCAGAGAAAAAGGATCTAAGTCAGGTACGTCCTTCAAACTCGGGGTTCCATGGCAGCAGCTATTCTCCTAGTCCCACTGGCGTGCTTTCATATGAGGATTCTTCAGTGACTTCTGTTTACGCAGTGGTCTTTCCAAGAACTACCCATGACTTACAAGATCATGATCACGGATGCATGCAAAAGGCATCTTTCTTGGTGGATGGTCTCCCCACTAATTACTCAGGGCAGACCTTTCATACAACCCCCTCCGGTGGCCACAGTGATGACAGATGCCTCCCTGATAGGGTGGGGGGGCATTATCTGGGCAGGACAGTCCAAGGCACATGGCAACCTCACGAGTACCATCTGCACATAAATGTCCTGGAAATGAGAGCTGTGCTCCTGGCATTGCAAGCCCTTCAAGACTCTCTTCCTCCTGGGACCATTGCTATTCAAATGGACAACGTGTCAGTGGTGTGGTACATCAACAAGCAGAGTGGAATCAGGTCCTACCCCCTGTGTCAAGAAGCACTCAGACTGTGGCAGTGGGCGATTTCCTCCCAACGTTTTCTGATTGCGACGCACATCCCCGGGAGATCCAACGTCATACCGGACAGGCTCAGCAGAGCTATTCTCATGCCTCACGAGTGGTCTCTGAATCAGGAAGTTGCAAATCTTGTTTTTTGCAAATGGGGACAGCCTTGCTGCAATCTCTTTGCCACCCCCTTCAACAGCAAATGCGGCAACTACTTCTCCCTTCCTCTGCTTCCGGGTCACACACCCAGAGATGCTCTAGTCCATGATTGGCCCCAGGGACTTCTTTATGCCTTTCCTCCTTTCCCTCTGATACCCAAACTTATACAGAAAGCAATATTGTTGGGTTGAAAAATTATCCTCATTGCTCCCTACTGGCCTCGACAGATATGGTTCCCGTTTCTGCACTGTTACCTTCTCGATCAACCCTAGACTCTGGACCCAATTCCAGACCTCCTGGTTCATCAATCAGGCGGGTTGCATCAATCCCTCAAAACTCTCCAGCTCACAGCTTGGTTGCTCCACTTCTAACCTTAGCCAGGCTTCCCAGCATTTCCCCAGCAGTCCGTGATATTATTGTCTCCTCTCACAAGTCTACAATGAGGAAAACTTATGCTACCAAATGGAAACATTTTTCTTGTTGGGCAAAGACTAGGAATGTGGATCCCTTTTCAGCCCCTGTCCATGAAATCTTGGAATTCCTAGCTCAGCTGTTTCATTCCGGGTCCGCTTCTTCTACAATCAGGATACAAATGGCGGCCATTTCTAACTTTCATGTTGGTTTTTCGAACTCTAACATTATGTCTCATAAGCTATGTAAAGCTTTTTTGAGAGGGACAACTCTTGTTAGGCCTCCAGTGAGAGATCTCCCTCCTCCTTGGGACCTTAATTTAGTCCTAACCTCCTTAATTCTGCCCCCTTTTGAACCAGCAGTGTCCTGCTCTATCAAGTTCCTATCTTGGAAGACACTCTTTCTGGTAGCTATTACTTCAGCCAGACGTGTCTCCAAACTTCAGGCGCTATGTGTTCATCCTCCATACTTGGTTTTTCATAAGGACAGGGTTGCTCTGAGGACTAATCCCTCGTTTCTCCCTAAGGTCTGCTCAGAAAGTAATTTAAACCAATCTATAGATCTTCCTGTGTTTTTCCCTAATCATACCAACAAGGCAGAATACAAACTACACCAATTGAACGTTCATAGGCAATTGCGTTTTTATCTGCACAGAACTAAAGAAGTAAGGAAGTCAGACCAACTATTCCTCTCTTACGCCTTGGGCAAACAAGGTTGCCCAGTTTCCAAGGTAAACTTGTCCATATGGTTATCACACACTATTTCTTCATTTATCAGTCGAGGAATAAACATTTACCTGTTAAACCGAAAGGTCATTCTACTAGGGCCTTGGCCACCTCTGTAGCCTTCCAGTCTAGGTTGCCCATGGATTCCATCTGCGCAGCTGCCACATGGGCAAACCCTCATACCTTTATTTCTCATTACAAGTTGGATATGGTCTCCAGGAGCAGAGCCGACTTTGGTTCCACTGTTCTGAAGAGTCTGTTCCACTGAGCCACCCAGGTTTTTAGGTGCTAGGGTTGCTATCCCAAACAGCAAGAACGAAGGCGAGATAGACAACTTAACATAAAGAAGTTATGTACCTATCATAACGTTCCATGTTAGTTGTCTTCATCTCGCCTTCCTTCTTGCGTCCCACCCTCCATCCCCCTGTCCTAGTGGATCGAGAGGAGTTTCATTCTGTTTCACTGGCTGTGTGTTCTCTTGTTTCCTTTACTGACTTAAGAGAATATGGCAGGTATAGTCAACTGATTCTTGACTGGTTTATTATGTTGTTATGTCTGGAGTTAGCTATTTCAAACGAGATCTGGGTAGCTATCGCTAGGCATTATGGGATAAGGGGTAGCCTCGAGCCAGTAAATAGCTCTCGAGCTATTGAAGATGGCCGAGTCGGAGCCGAGGATCAGCTCCGAACCCAACCAGCAGGAAGGAAGGCGAGATGAAGACAACTAAATGGAACATTATGGTAGGTACATAACTTCTTTTTCCCTTCCAGGGTTTACTGTCTTCTTGCTGCCTACCATATCAGAGAAACACTTGTCAGAAAAACTATGGGTTTTAAGAAGTGCACTTCTTGTGGGCATAAGACTCCAAATTCTGATGCCCACAAGAAGTGCGTGTACTGTCTAGGAGTGGCAGACCTGGATTCCCCATGTGCCATTTGCGCCACTTTTAATCCTAGGGCCCTTTCTGACAGTAGAAACAAGCTGATCCTGAAAGGATTACTTCCAGTTGGGGCTCAAACCCTTCAAAACCAGCTTCAGTGGTCTCATAGCTGAGAAAAAGACACCATCCCAAATCCACAAAAAACTTCCTTGGAACTGACCTAAAAGTTATGAAAGGTTATATCCGAGATCTATTGGGCAGTCCTTGGATCCACAGCAACCCTTGAATCGGACTAGCTCAGCCTCTACTACCAATTCTCCCCTTCTGTCCACCTCTTTCTTGGATTCCCGATCATTGGATCTCACAAGTAAAGGTCATACACTGGAATTTGTACTGAAACCTGTGTCTCCAGCTTTGCCCTCCCAGTTATTTTAGAGCACTGATGAAGCACTCTAGGCCAGTGTCCACAACTTCTTATAGGTCTTCAAGGAACTTGTCAGAGGCTGACATGGGCAGAATGATGCAGAGACTCCTTAGGGCTCAGATCCATATGGGGGCCCTACCAGCTCCATCCCCTTTCGAGTCCATGAGCACACCTACAAAACCAATACTGTCTCCTTCTCTGATCCAACCTGTGGTTTTTAAAGTCCTAGGATTAAAGATCTCTGAGAGGTTCGGCAAGGAATCTGAGAAGCTCCCTTCCTTGGCTCCGATGGTGTCCCTGACCAGTCCTGCTAGGATACCTCCAGACCAGAGCAGGTCTCGGATCCTGGATGTTGGTGCTGGGTCTGAGGGGTTGGGTTTGGCTTCAACTTTGCCAGATCATTCCCTTCCCCTTGGTGCCTCAGCCCTGGACAGCTCAAGTCCAATTCTCTTCAGAGGGCTTGGATCTGGGGTTTGCCCTTGACCTACCTTCCTTCGGCTGCTTTGGCTCTAAGGGGGGGGGGGTTCCCTAGTTCCATCAGCATTTCTGCTCCTCAGTGTCAGCCAACTCAGGGAAGTCTCCACATATGTTCCCCAGAGGGGTGCCCCCCTTCTTCCAACACTTCTTCCAGGCACCCCACAGAAGAGGTGCGTCAGAAAAGAACATGCAAGAGGAGGAACATAGACTTCCCTATAGAGTCTTTCATGAAGGACACTGATTTTGATGAGGCGGAAGTATCCCACCTGATCGCTACTTGACGATGGCTCCTTTGGGGACATTCTGGAAATCCTTAAGCAAAAAGGTGGCTGGTCCTCCCAAAATCCTTCTCCTGAGGAATCTGTGTTCATGGAGGCTATCAGGGCTGACTCATCTACGTTTTGAGTGCCCCCCCCTTCTGGTGTATGAACTTATTGACCTGGTTAACCACCGGGCTTGGAAGGAACCGGACACTGTTGAGCCTGTTCCCGACTGAATGAATAAATTCTTAATTCCCCCTTCAGATAGCCCTCACTAAAGCAAGGGAATCCCAGTCAATGCCATAGTTGTGGTGACAGCAACTAAGAAGGAGCTAGCTGAACCAAGCTCCTCTGTCAATCCACCAAACAGGGAGTCCAGAAAGATGGACAGGTTTGAAAAGTGCATATATACCTCAGCCACATTTGCACTGAGGTCGTTAAATTACCTGGCACATTTTACTTGCTTACAGAGAGGTTTGATCAAGGAGCTTTCAAACTCTCTCTCTCTCTCTGAGTCCATGTATGCGGAGGATCTTAAGAAGGTTTCTCCTCAACTGGCTACTCTTTTGTCCATTGCTAATTCATTGATCAGGCTAATTTCCCATACAGCGAAGTGTGCCTCATGAGCAGCTGGTTCAGGCATAGCTCTTAGGAGACATGCCTGGATGTGGCTATGCGACTTCACAGAACCCTTCAAGACATCTTTTTTTAATGCCCCCTTTGATGGCTCCTCCTTGTTTGGGCCATCAGTAAAGGACACTCACCCGCAATGAGCAGGAGGGAAAGACCCTGTCTGCCATTGGAATCAAGTTCTCTGCCCTTCAAAGTACATTCTCAAGGAACCAGCAAAGTGATAAGAAACTGTGGTTCTGGAAATCTCAGGGATCTTTTCAGGACTTGCATGGGTATACTTCCTCCAGAGATAGAGGAGGAGGTTTCAGTGGCAGATGTCACTCCAGAGGCAGAGGAGATCCACAAAACCAAGGCTTCAGAGACTCCTTCTCTGATACGCCCTATCAGCACTCCTGAAGCATTGCCTGACTGTCCACCTCTGGAGGCAGTTGGGGGGGGGTTGCCTTTCCTTGCACCTGGAAGCCTGGAAGAATATCACAAAAAATGCATAGATGCTAAGAATCATATCCAGTGGTTACTATTTACCCTTTCCCTTCCACCTTCGGTCCAAAGGAAGAAACTCCCTGACATTCCACCCAGTCAGAAGGAATATGAAGCTCAGGAAATTCAGAAGCTGCTGTAAAAAGAGTCATCCAGGAGGTCCCACCTGAACAGATCGGATTTGGAACTTACTCCTGCTTTTTAGTGCCAAAGAAAACAGGGGACCTGAGACCAATTCTGGATCTAAGCAATTTGAATCAGTATGTAAAGAAGTCAAAGTTCCATATGGTTACAGTTTACTCCATACTGCCTCATCTGCACAAGGCTGACTGGATGTGCCCTGTAGATCTCCAGGATGCATACTATCACATCAAAATAGACAGACATTCCAGGAGACACCTGCGCTTTCGGCTGGGAGCCAACCACTACCAATTCAGAGCACTGTCCTTTAGAGTCACCACAGCCTCCAGGGTGTTCACCAAATGCATGGCAGTCATGGCAGCTCTCTTGAGACTCAAAGGATTCCAGGTGTTTCCCTACCTCAACTATTGGCTCCTCACTGTTCAGCTCTCCAGCTCCTTAGACATTTCTATAAACCATGCCAAATTGAATCTTACACCTGTACAGACTTTGGAGTTTATAGGAACTCACCTGAATACTATGACTCAAGTGGTATCGCTACCTCATCTTGGGTATTCATCGCATCACATCTTTGAGAAATCAGATGTGGGACATTCTGTCTTGCTGTCCCCTCCAGCAAAACTAGTACTACAAGCTCTCAGGTCAGTGTCAGCTGCAATTCGTCTAGTTCCTCTAGCAAGATTCTGTATGTGAATCCTTCAATGGACACTGGTGGTGCAGTGGTCTATTCTTTCCCATCTTGTATCATTTCCCATAAAACTCACTCCAATTTGCAAATGTCATGTTTGTTGGTGGATACAGTCCTTTATCTAGGAAGGCCATTCTCCCTCCCTCCCCCAACCACCACAGTGACCTCAGACACTTCCCAGCTGGGGTGGAGGTGGGGTCATTTCATGAGAAAAATAGTCCAAGACATTTGCTCTCCCTTGGAGACCAAGTTGCATATCAATGTACTAGAGATGAGATCAGTCCTACTAATGTTGCAAGCCTTTCAGGACATTCTCCCTCTAGGGACTATTGCTGTTCACACAGACAACATGGCAGTAGTCTGGTACATCAACAAACAATGAGGTACCCATTCCTACCCGCTGTGCAGAGAGGCCATGAGGGTCTGGGAATGGTTGATCTCTTTAGACCGCTTTCTCACTGTAACACACATACTGGGGAAAACCAAAGCACTGGCAGACAGACTCAGCAGGTCCATTCTGATTCCTCATGAGTGATCCCTTGATCAAACAGTAACGGATATGATCTTCAACTACTGGGACCAACCTTGCTGCAACTTATTTGCTTCACTCCTCAACAAGTGCAGCAAGTACTTTGCTCTGATCCTCCTGCAAGAGAGTCACCGAGGGATGCTCTGATTCACGATTGGTGCCCTGGTCTCCTCTATGCCTATCCTCCCCTTCCTCTGATTCTGAAGTTCCTACAGAAGGCAAACAGGCTGAAGAGCCCAGTCATTCTCATAGCCCCCTTCTAGCCTTGACAGGTATGGTTCCCCTTCCTCTGGTCTCACTTGAAGTATCCTCCATGGATACTGGAACCCACTCAGGATCTCCTATCTCACCTGTCAGGATTTCAACATCCCAGTCTCCACACCCTCAAGCTGACAGCATGGTTTCTCCACTTCCCAGAAATGTCAGACGGTCCAGGCTCGCTTCCCCAGTTGGTGACATTGTCTTGGCCTCCCTGAAGGCCTTCCCCAAGAAAACCTATAGAAGCAAATAGAAAAGATTTTCTATATGGGCTTCCAAGCAGAATATTGACCCTTTCTCAGCACCTACTTTGGCCATCCTATTTTTTCTCACTACTCTTTTTAAGGAAAGGGCTAGTTTTTCCTACTATTAAAGTTCAATTGGCTGCCATTTCCAACTTTTATGCAGGAAACGACTCTCTCTCTCTCTCTCTCTCTCTGTCTGGCATCTTCCAGGTTATGTAAAGCCTTCATTAAACGAATTTTCCTCCTCAGACCTCCAATAAAAGATGCAGCTCCCCCTTGGGATATGACAATAGTTCTTCAGGAGTTAAATCAGAAACCTTTTGAACTGGCAGACAAATGTGATATGAAGTTTCTTTCTTGGAAAATGTTTTTTTTTAGTAGCTGCCACTTCAGCTAGAAGAATTTCTGAGGTTCAAGCATTATCAGCTAAGCCCCCTTACATTGTCTTCCGTAAGGACAGGGTGTCCATATGGACCAATCCATCCTTTCTGTCTAAAGTGGTAATGGAGACTAACATTAACCAATACCAGTTTTCTTTCTCAACTTTATTAATAAGGGTGAATATATGCTTCACCTTCTTGATGTTCACAGACAATTATGTTTTTACCTTCACAGAACAAAACAGTACAGGAAGTCCAATCGGCTGTTTTTATCCTTCTTCCCTAACTGCTTGGGTCATGCAGTTTCAAAAGTTATTTTGGCCAAATGGATTACTGACTGTATTTTGTTGATTTATTCTAAAAAAGGTTTGGAATTGTTGTGTCCTCCTGGAGCTCATTCTGATAGATCCATGGCTACCTCATCTGCCTTTTCCCCACGAACTTCCATGGATGATATCTGTGCTGCAGCCACTTGGTCAAAGACTCATACTTTTGTTACACATTGCAAATTAGACATTGTCTCCAGAAGCAGAGCTTCCTTTGGTTCAGCAGTGCTCTGTCATGTCCTTTTATAGGGCCTTCCAAGAGTTATGTAGCTGGGGACTCTGACCAATTTGTGAGGAAGAATGAAAAGGACATCAGATTTAGATGTTATGTACTTACCATAACTTGGCACCTGTGTTGTCCATTTTCATTCTTCCTCACCTTCCCTCCCAGCCATTCCCGGCCCTGTCTCTCCTTGAAGCATTTCTCAGATGACACTGGAACCCTTACATTCCTGGTTTGAGCCTCATACCCTTTTCTCTTATCTGTCATATTTCTATATTAGGTGAGCAATTAGGTAGCAAATTCGATCTGAGGAGTTAGAAAACATAGTAGAGCATTATGGGTAGAGGGAGGAGCTCAAG
The DNA here is from genome assembly GCF_019279795.1 of Protopterus annectens. Lineage (NCBI taxonomy): Eukaryota > Metazoa > Chordata > Ceratodontiformes > Protopteridae > Protopterus > Protopterus annectens. The sequence continues at coordinate 1,159,465,702 of NC_056741.1, read as the reverse complement.
AATTGCATCCAAAGTCTTGTGTAAGCGTCAGAGTCTGATCCAAGGCTCGGATCCCAGACCCACTCATTAGGAAAAATAAAAATAGACAACACAAATGCCAAGTTATGGTAAGTACATAACTTCTAATTTCAGTGTAATGGTCTTGCAACCATTTTGACTTAATGAGTTGTCTTTCAAAAAAATGATGATTCAACTAATTGTCCTCTAATTTTGTGTGTGTGTGTGTGTGTGTGTGTGTGTGTGTGTGTGTGTGTGTGTGTGTGTGTGTGTGTGTGTGTGTGTGTGTGTGCCTGTGTGTGTGTGTGTGTGTTTGTGTGCCTGTGTGTGTGTGTGTGTGTGTGCCTGTGTGTGTGCCTGTGTGTGTGTGTGTGTGTGTGTGTGTGTGTGTGCACGCGCGCACGTGTGTATCCAAACAGGCTTCCAATGAAAGTCTTTTACATAGGGAGCAAGTCCACCACAGGTGCCCTTTGTAGCCTGTAACTGTTATAAGTAAATAAGTGAGGTCAACAAACCTTGGGGGGGAAGCATTACCATGCGTCCTAATTATATTCATCAGAAGCCTATTTAGTCTATTTGTCTTAATTTTGACAAACGTGTCTGTTATCAGATACAAGAACTCAAGGAGATTTATTATTTATTTTCATTTGACTTTTTGCGATGACATTTTTTTCTATCATCTTTTAAAGGAAGTTGTTTGATAGGTTTTAATTTCTTACAATTTATTCCACTATATATTTTCCCCAACACTGGTTTTCATTTATGTGCCCTTTTTGCAAAGGCATGTTCAGGACAAAGAGGTATGCCTTGTTCAGTTCTTCCAGCCTGTACCTGTTACTCTAGTTTTGTTCAGCTTGCCATATCATTCCTCTATATGTCCTCTATGTGTGAGGTAGTGGGTTGGTGTCATCCCTGTGACCCTTTCAGTTAAGTAACCCAACAAATGAGGATTAAATTGCTGTTATTTAGCAAAGTTACTGAAGCCCTAGCTATTGGGTGCTTCATGAAAGTCACCCTCAAGAAGAAGGCACTGATATACTAACTTTTTATCACTGTATGTTATATTACCCTTTCCTCCCTAATGCTTTAGTCCTTACCTTCACCTCAATTAATCAGAATCTCTCAAGCAAAGCACTAATAGAAGAGCAACATAGTGAATGCTTCATTTTATCAACCCCCCACTAATCTCTGTCTGCCAACCAGTAATCATTCCTTAACCTCTGTGTTCACCACTAGCACAAACAAATGTCTTGCCTCTGTATTACCATGCCAGGAAATATAATGCGTACTTTCAAGCTACCTTAAACAGATGCTATAGTTTTTTTAATCAGGACTGTACTCCTACAAATAAAAACTACTCAAGCATGCAGAACCCAGTGATGAGAAAGAAGACCTAATTTTTGCTGTGTTGGTAAAAGCAGTTTGATTGACAGACTTGGAGTCAGAGGGCTGACAGAACAAAAATTATTGATCAGCTAGAGAATGGATTTTCTTTTCTGGAGAAAGAGTTAGTGAAGAGAAGAATGACTGTCACTACAGAAGTATTCCTTCATGAAAGTTAGGGGACAGCTTTAGCCAAAGAGGGTAAAAGACTGTCAGCAGGTGCTGAGGCAGTGGAAAATGCATGTTCATGGAGGTTATAGAAGCATAAAAGGACACACACCAATTTAAGCAGGCCAAGTATTGTTTGTAGTGTACACCTTCAACCCAGGCTATAAGAAGGAAGCTAGATACACCTGCAAGAAAAACAGTTGTGTCCTCCGGTGCAGAATAAAACACATGGTATCATCCTGGAATGACTGGGAGAGTGCATGGAGGCACAGTGTTTGTGTGTGTGGGGGTGGGGGTGCAGGTGCTGTTCTGCTGTGGTGGGGGGGGGGGGCTCTTGGAGCCCAAAAAGTATTTTTTTAAATGTTCTATAGCTACCCTTTGTAAGTTATTGCTGTATGTATGTTTTAATGTTGATATCCATTTACTACTTAAACTAGTCCTTGAGTCTTTCTGATTGGTATGACTTCAGGGTTCATGACCTTTACAAGCCACTTTGATGCATTTCCCCATCATCCCATCTCTCCCACTGCTTATCAAGTAAACCCTTACAGTTTTGAGGGTCTGCAGTGCTCCTAGCTCCAAATGTTGTCCTGATACTTACCCATTTCCCTTATTGGTCAGTCGAACTCTTTCAATGTAAAATATTTTGAATGAGGAGAGATATTTAGGAGCAATAACTGTAAACAGGTCCACAGCCTGATGGGTAAGCTGTACTTTTCCTGGGCAGTTTGAAAACCTACTATTTATCTTTTCTTTCAATAGATGTAAAGTGTTGTGATATAAAGTATCTTGTGCTGGCAGCCATCTGTAAGTTCTTTTAAGCTTTTGGCCTCTGAGGAAGACTTTACTATGTTGGGCATACCACAATTTCTCCTCAACTCCAGTGAAGAGGGCCTTTTTCAAGCTAGACATTAAACAACCTATGATTGATCTACTGATCAGTTATAGTAGATTTAATGTCCTCCTGTCTTGAAAAAGCCCAAATGATGTCATGAATTGCTTACAGAATATATACCTGTAGCATTACGTATAGAAGTCCTAATACTTTTTTCTTAGGCTACCAGGGTTGCACTTACAGTGCATTTACTAGGTTTCCAAACAAATATTATAGTCATTCACATTTAAATGATTTGAATTTGTAACATAATCTTCTTCAAAATATAAACCGTATCAAATGGCAATGTAACCCTGGATGGAGAACCTTCTAGCCATCAAAACAAGACGGAAAGAGCTCTTGTTTTTCATTCGACTTGTTTCTCTGTTTTGAATGCTGTCTGCTCTTGTATTTGCATGGATGTGGCCTGTTTAGTAGTTTGGACTGCATGTGGTAAAATGCTGTAGAAAATCCAAGTCCTTTTGGTCTGTTCTTTCTGGACAAGTTTACAGTGGCTTCCCTCTAGGGAATCAAAATAGTACAGACATCTACAATGGTGTTTGTCTTAAAGGAAAAAACATAGGAAGAAAGGCTTCAAGTTTAAAGAAAAATAAAAACTCATGCCATATTCCCCTGAAAGAAGACCAGAAACAGATCACATGCATCTACCTGCATGTCTTAAAGAATGTATGTTGGTAGGCACTTCTCCCTAAGTTCAAGACTTACTTCATCACATCTGAAATGAGGCTGTGTGTATGGGGGGGGGGGGGTACCCAGAAGAGGTGTGTGACCATCTGACTTGTGGGGACTTGCATCAGTAAGCTACAAGTAGAGGGTGGAGAGGCAATTGCAGTTAATGGCTTCAGACAGATTTGGGGTAAGCTTCACGACGTATATGAAAGGGGTTGGGAAGGCAGCAACAAGAAATTCAGAACCACGGCAGGGGACTAGAAACACAAAATGAGTTTTCCTGCTGTCACACACCATTTATGCCTTTAGGCTTCCTGATACCTGAACATTCCTGATTGCAGACCACTGCTGAATAGCCCTTGCTGTAGCATGAATTGCATTTATGCACAGTGACCAACGTTCACAGAATTGCTTTGTTTACAAGTGTAATGACCTCTTAAATAGTTGTTGAATTGTTAAGATACATCATGATACCTTTAGATCTCTCAACTGTGCCTAGTGTTGGTGGTATGTCCATATTTTCAGGCTTGATTTACCTCTTCACATAAATTTCTGAATCCCTGTCATCACATTATTTTTGAAACTGTCTAGTAAACAAAAAAACCCACTACATGAGGCATACTAGTGGCAACAATAATTTAAAGAAGAAAGGTACACATCTTACAACTTCCCTTTTCTGAGGTAAAAATAAATGCCCTTGTGTGTATAATTTTGTGATACAGTTCAATAAAGTCTACAAATTATACAGTGTCTCTTTGATAATGTGCTTATATTTTTTCATATATTTTCACTCTGTTTTTTAAACTTGTGTTTCTGAGTAGCATCCCACAGTCCTACTGGAAGTACTATTTTTAGCTGGATGTTCCTATTTTTTCAAGTGCCTTTGTTCTTATTTTCAGTGTCTGATGTATGGTTATTATCAATTATATTAAGACAAGTCCAGCAGATATACATTATTCTTAGTTTTCATATGGGTGCACTGATAAGGTAAGCATGTTAAATGAGATTTGAGTCGTCACACCTTGTATGATTTTTGGGTCATAGGTGGGTACTAAACTATTGGCCCTAGGGCCTATATAAGCCTAGCGAAAAATGTACCCTGGCTTTCGCCACCCAAGAAAATTATTTTCCTGTGCCCCTGTCGAGCAGAGCCACAGAAGTGATCCCCGGGGTGAATTTCCTATCTCCCATCCAATCATCAAGATTTTTCTTGAAGAGTGCTAATGAGGAGCTCTGTTTGACATAGATAGGTAGTCTGTTCCAGAGTATGGGAAGTCTCTGGGACAGGAATCTATCCCTCCAGCATGTTCTGTTTATTGTGGTGACTAGGTTTAGGTCCCTAGAGCATGTAGCTCAGAGGGATTGGGATTTCTTTAAGTGGAGCATGTCCAACAGCTCTGGGTTTGACATAGCTTTGTATGTTAGGCAGAGATCGCCTCTGAGTAGGCGATATGCGACGGAGTAAAGCTGGAGTTTTTTGAGACGGTCTGCGTAGGGCATCTTTTTGAGGCCAGTAATCCTCTTTGTGAGGTATTTCTGTGGCCTTTCCAGTTGTTGTAGATGTCTTGTGAGGTACATACCAAAAGGAGCGTTGTACACTATAATGGGTCTAATGAGTGATGAGTAGAGGGGAACAATGACCTCTTTTTTTCTGGATGAGGAACCTTTTGTGATGAGGTGAGCCACGTAGAAAGATTTCCTGACCACTGTGGCAATGTGATTATCAAAGGAGAGACTACTGTCCACCTGTGTCGCAAGGTCTCATCACATTTTTGGCGTTAAGTAGTCTACCAGCTATGTGGTACTTCGGATCTACCTTAGTACATCGACAGGGTAAAACATCGACAATCATTTCGCCGACACCAGAATATCGACAAAGCACATGTGCGAAAATGCAAATAAGCGACACTCACTTATCCGACAAACTACGAAACTGCAAATGAGCGACATCCACCTATAACATTGATCATGTGAATAACTTTCACAACGTTGTATCACCAACTCAACTATTACGTTTATTAAATCAAGAATATGATACATATACTGAAATATGTACTGCAATGAAACACCATTACTGTGATCCAAGCATACTGTACTTCTGTCCAAATTTACATTATGTCGCTTCCCAACATTCAAAACTGTAATAGTGTAAGACGTTACACAAATGCGTATCACATTTTCAATAGTCTGGCAACAGTCTGCACGAACTCTAACTTACTGTAAGTGTCCATACCAGCAATAACTGTTTGGAACTGCCTCTGTTTTACTAATGTCTTCTTTCTTTTCGGGGACGACACATAACCAGTAGACATGCGCAGTCGTAATTCATCAACACGGTCCTGCTCACGTGTTAATATGTGTAACAGATATCACAGGTCAGTCCCCCTGTCACCAAGCAGGCACTTTAACCATCTGTGCCACGCCTCCACTGTGTTTTGAGTGAGTGGTAATGATAACTCGTTTAGCTCATAAATATTCCAGAATGATATCGGGAATAACGGTGGGAATCTGATTGTGGACATTGATCTGGTACTAAATTTACGTTTTCTCCCATAAACATACCAGTCTGAGAAATATTGAATTAGATCTTTCCCCTCTGTTGGGAATGTGGCTTTGATTTCTTCAAACGTCTCCTTCACGTTCTGCTCCGGTAGGAAAGCAAGTGCAACCAAAGACTTGACAGCAAGCTGTAGTTCCTGGGAAGTATTGTAGGTAGACGATAAACCTAGAGATTGCACTTTTCTCCATAAGTTCTGTCCAAAATGGAAAAGACAGCCTTTGGAACAGACATCAGAAAAGTTTAGTCTTATGCTTTTCAAGGTTGCTATCTCAAAGTCACACAAAAGGTACTTTACATTCATTTCATAACCATTTGCCGTTAATAGACAGAATATCCCTTGCCAAAGATAGTTATAGGCTTTCAGTGATTTTCGGGACATCAGCGCATAAACTAAAGGTACAGACCGTGTGTAGTGTCCATACTTTATAAGTGCATGTACGCTATATAGTTGCCGGATAGTGACACCCTTGCAGAAGAATGTTCCGTCCATCAGCCACATATTAGCTTGGCTTAAATCATGTAAGTTATCTGCCATGCTAAACACTAAAACCTGAGTGTCACTTCCCTTGTCTGCAAATGATTTACTCAGAAATGTACCCTTTTTTAGTTTGAATGTGGTCACATCTACGGTATCCAGTGTTAATGTGAACTTTTTATTCAGTCCACACTTCTGACGTCTAACTCGGTTCACCTGCTGTAGCAAGGCTGCTCTTTGTGGCAGGCAATGAATGGTGTTTAGTGAACTTGACGCTAAAGCGTCGTCAACAACGAGAGCTGGAGTATCTCTGCTGATAGCAGCCCGTAATTTTAAGTTACTGCAAACAATGTAACGCTCCAATTCACCTGGATCTGCCGGATGAGAATGCGCAATTGACTTCTCAAGCCGGTCCCCTTTGGGTACACAAACGGTCACAGCTCTACCTTTACAGGTCTCACTCATTTTAAATTTACAACACCAGTACTTTCTATTGTCTCGTGCCCGCTCAAGATAATACAAGTAGTTGTCCACAATCAGCATGGATTTACCCTTTTGAGAGTCTACACTTTGATATATGTCTCCTACTACTCCCGGAACGCTTAATTCAGCAGCTTCCATATTTCACTCGGCAGTAAGAGAAGACCAGCAGTGTTACATATATACACTAATTGCTTATCTAGTCATTAATATATATACTAATTGCTTATCTAGTCATTAACAGGCGTATTTTACAGTTTAACTGCCGTATTTCACAATTTCAGAACTTGTCTGTTTGTAATTTGCCGTAGTTTAACAGTGTCGATATTATGGCTAGTCGCTAACTTAAGCTTTCGGTTATATGAAGTGTCGGTGTTCTCCTGTCGGCAAACTAGCTGTCGATGTTTTACCCTGTTGATGTACTAAGGTAGATCCGGTACTTCATGGGTACAGAGTTTTTACCAAAGGGGATGGCAATACACTTTTTGGCATTGAGCTTCAAGCCATGGCTTTGACACCAGGCATCTGTCTCAGTGAGGCCCTTTTGTAGTATGTCCACATCGTTAGTTTTGATTATGGCTCCTAGTTTGCAGTCATCTGCAAACTTTGTTAGCCAAAACGCTTCTGTGTTAGCCTGTACTTCAGAGAAGTAGATACAAAACAGGAGAGGACCCAGGACTGAACCTTGTGGTACTCCACTTGTCACTGGCCTAAAGTCGGATTTGGAGTCTGCTACTTTCACAGTGTGGGTTCTGTCCGTGAGCCAATTGGCAACCCATCTTGAGACATAGAGATTTATACCTAGTTTAGTGAGCTTATCTATAATTCCAGAGTGGGGGATGGTGTCGAAAGCCTTGGCGAGATCTAGATAAGCTGTGTGAACCACCTTACCCTCATCTATGGCTTTGGTGACTGCTTCAAAGAAGTCAATCAGGTTTAGGAGACATGATCTGCCTTTTACAAATCCGAACTGGGTAGGGTCCAGAATTTGGAGATTACCAATGTCTTTGTTTATGAGTTCCATAATGATACATTCCATGGCCTTGCAGACCAGGCTCATCAGGCTAATGGGGCGGTAGTTCCCAGGGTCCGTCATGGCTCCCCCTTTGTGGAGTGGGATAACTGTCACAGTGCGCCATTCAGTGGGTACAAAGCCTGAGGTGAGGCTATGACTGAACATGGTACTTAGGTAGGGTGCCAGTTCATTCTGTAGTTCGTGTAGAACAAAGCCTGGAATATTGTCAGGTCCCATGGATGCTGTGTTCTTGGCTTTGGAGAGTGTGTTTTTTACCTGTGCAGCTGTGATTACAGGAACTTTGCATTCTTCCGGTATAGAGATGGGCCCTCTAGGGGGTGAGAGGGGGGTAAAGTTAGCAGTGAACCTATCTGCCAGGATGTTGGCAATATCAGTTGGTTCTGTATATTTAGTGCCATTGTGCTGTAACTCAGAGCAGATCTGAGTGTTGCCATTGAGATTCTTGACATAGCTAAAGAATGCTTTGTGGTTGTCTTTAGAGTCAGTGGCAATTTTGTTTTCATAACTAGCTTTGGAGGATTTTATGAGGGATATCCGCTTCTTACTGAGGTTGGCAAGGGCATTCCTCCAGTCATGGGATTTTACTCTTTTTTGCAACAGTTTCTTTCTTCTGTTGTAGAGTTTGTTTATGGTAGAGGACCACCAGATCGGCTTCCTTTTTTTGGAGGACAGCATCTTGGTTCTATTAGGGATAGCATGATCCATGCACTCATGTAAGTGCATTTGTGTAGGATTCAGCAGTCGTACCTCTATTGTCCATCTGCATGGGTGTCATGAGGTTTGCCACTTCTGTCTTAAGAAGTGTGAAGTTGGCTTTGGAGAAGTTTTTTACGGTGGTTTCCCTAATTGGGGGTGGGGGTGGGATGTGGATGTCTAGGGTGATTAGCTTGTGGTCGGATCTGACCAATGAGGAATTGCCCTCTGTTGTGGGTAGGTATCTGTACACCTCAGATAGTAGTGTTGGAGCAGTATTGGGTATTACCCACAACAAGTGCATTCCTGATGACCCTAACTCCACCATCCCCTCATCCCTGCAGACTAGGATCACTGTGCCATGAGCAAGAGTGTTCCCTCATTTCATTGAAGGCCTATCTGGGTGTGTTGAACAATGTAACACATCATTGGTCCCACAATTAGTCTAACGAGAGGACTCATCATCAGAGAATTTGCTGCTGAGCACACCATTTACAACATGGAGATGATATACAGAACGTATGTTGGATGACACTTTGAAATAAATAGTTATCTGGCAACAGTATGCTACTGAGCCTTCATCAGAGTAGAGTGGAAGAACTGTGTGCAAAAGTGAAAAGTAGTTATTGTTGCTATAGAGGAGTTATTTTACTTGTCAATCTCAGTACAGGTCATGTGTGACACTACCAGTGATGATAACTAGCTGGTGTATGGTCTGTGGAAATGTTCCTCTAATACCACAAACAATAACACAGCCCCAGGCGAGTAGCGTTCCCGTTGCCAAACGAAAAATAAATGTCCAAAAACTCATATACGGTAACAGGAACACAAGTTGGCTTCACAAATGTCCAAGAACCACAAGCGAGTAAACTTAATTAAAAATAACTCGAGACTTTCAACATAACCATTAAACGAACGTTCTTTATTTAATACAGTTAGCGCTTTCACCTACTCGGCTTCATCAGACTGTATCTAAAATAAAACTTTACAGTCATTTATAGCACACTCAATTAACACCCTAAATTGAACACTCACATCCATTAAAACATAATATTTCAATCAACAAATCAGATGTTAAGAAACTTGATATAAAGGAAAAATAAAAGTGTAACAAAAACATGTTTTAAAACCCATACTTTAAAACCCATACTTTAAAAAGTTTCCCTATTGCACAAAGGAATGCATTCAAATAAATTATTTAAAAATAATAAGCCTTAACATATATATTAGATGTGTATGAATATTTATTTTTTGTGAATTTTTTATGCCTGAATTTTTCATGTTATTTATTATTATTTCTTTGTCCCTTTCTTTAATCTTCGTTTTTTTAAAATAGTTTGTAGACTAATCTTGTCATTTAGACCGGGTGGATAGTCTGCTTTGAGGCGTATTATCCATCTTAGTTCTATTTCTAGTGTGAAATTCTCTAAGTCCCCACCTCTGAGACTAGTGTTAATGTGTTGTACTACACAAAATGTAAACTTATGCATGGGACCTGCCACCTTGCAATGCCTGGCTAAGGCATTGTGTTCCTGTCCAGTCCGTATTTGATATAAATGTTCCCTTATCCGTAGTCTAAATTCCCTATTGGTCTTACCTATATAAAACGCAGTGCATGCATTGCACTGAGCCAAATATATCACATTTACACTTCTACAATTAGTGCCTGTCATGAAAAAGAATTCTTTACCAACATTAGGGGGCTTGAATGAATGATCCATATTTATATAACTACACTGGTTACATTTATCACAGGGAATAGTGTTGTAGGTCATCATTCTCTGTTCTGGGGTAGATTTATGACAAAGCATCCTCTTCAGATTCTTTTTGTTTTTATACCTGAATCTGGGTTTACTTCCTACTAATTTCACGATTTCTTCCTCTGCTTCTAATATATCCCAACGTTCTTGTATTATTTTTCTAATGTTACCTACATCAGTAGTAAAATAAATAGGAACACTCATAAAGTCTCCCATGTTTTTACTGTTATTAAACCCCTTTACCACCATTTCATGATCTATGTGATTTCGTTTACTAGAAAAATACGGGCAAGCTTTGGTATCCCTTAGTTTAACAGAGGTCTCAATGGCTTTCTCAATCTCCCTCCTGTCATATGACCTATCCTGTAGCCTATAAGTCAATCCTTCTAATTCATCTCTAAAACCCTCCTCCGTAGGATTCAACCTAGATGCTCTCATTGATTGACTTAGGGCCACGTTCTCAAAAACATGCCTTGGATGCATGCTAGCCCTATGCAGGAGTGTATTTCTTCCTATGAATTGATGTATTTACTATTCCATTGCATAACCTCATAATATTGACATCCAAGAAGGAAACATAATCCCTGGACGAGTTAGAAGTGAATTTCAAAAAATCCACTGAATTATTTATAAAAACTTCAAATTCCTTCAATTCCATTTCACTACCTCTCCAAACCAAGAAAAGGTCATCTACAAACCTTTTGTAAAAATTGACATGCTGTTTAAATAGCTCTGAAACAAAAAGTTTTTCCTTCTCCCAGTCTGCCATCACAATGTTGGCGTAGCTATTGGCACAGCTAGTGCCCATAGCCACGCCATCATTCTGAATGTAAATATCCTTATCAAAAATAAATACATTATTCTCCAGGATGGTTTCTAAAAAGAGTGCTATTAGATCCACCAGCTTGCTATCCAGTGACGCATGCCTCTTCAGATAGTTCATAACCCATGTAACCCCTCTATCATTAGGTATAGCTGTGAACAAACTATTCACATCAAATGTGACCAAATGTATTCATCTTTTTCATCTAACGTAGAGATATATTCATAAAAATCCATCCAACAAAAATTCCTTACTGTCCTTTAAAGTACAAGAATTGTCTTCTACAACAGGCCTCAAATAATATTCAACAAATAAGGAAAACGGTTCAGTTAGCCAGCCTTGTCCCGATACTATCGGTCTCATCGGGGGGTTACGCAAATCTTTGTGAACTTTAGGAAGGCCTTTTAACACTGGTATAAGTGGATTTTCAACCTTCAAATACTTGGAGGTGGTCTTATCAATAACATTACTTTTAAATAGATCATCAATCATATCGTGCACTTGGTGTACTTTTATCACTACATCCTCTCTATTCAATTTACTGTAGGACTTCTCATCACATAATAAAAGATTCACATTCTTTTTGTAGTGCTCATCATCCATTACCACAACAGGCCCACCTTTATCTGCAGATGTAATAATAATGGAATTGTCATTCTTTAAACTCTCCAAGGCTTGTTTCTGTATTGAGTTCAAATTATTCCTGTTATGAAATCTCTTGACATTGTTATTCTTATTATCATAATAGTTGTGTAAATCATTCTCAATTAATCTAGAGAATGTCTCTAAGACAGGATGTAATATAGGAACATATGTACTGGTAGGTTTAAAAACTTGCAACGATTCCCCTACTTCATTGCAACCATAATCTAACCTAAGCTGTACGTTCCGTATAAATAACTTAACATCAATAACTGAGTCAGAAATCTCACTTTTTTGACTAGGAATAAAATTTAAACCTCTACTGAGTACCTGTTCTTCATGTGTATTTAACTGCCTCTGGGACAGATTAATCACAATGGATTCATCTTTTTCCCCCATATTTTCTTCAGTGTAGGGCCTTCCACTTCTATATCCGAAGTCTTCCGTTTTTGTCGGCCCCGACTCATAGACCGAGTCCTCCCTCTGAATTGGGGTGTCTGTATGGGGAAAGGGGTAGTTAAAATGTTAAAACTCCCAACCCCATCCTGGTTAACCACATTACATGTATTTTTACTTCTAACAGCTGTCTCATTCCCTGCTTCAACATCCACATTACTAATGTTCTCCTTCATTATATTACCTTCATGCATAGCAGAGGCAGAGCTGTTGGCAAGACTGGTCTGCTTCTGCTTACTGTTGACTATTGTAGGATACAAATTACGATTATTAATATCATCATTAACAGCAGTATTTTGCACACACACATCTAATGCTATGTTGCTATTAGAATTGGACATATTCTGTCCTTCAGTCACATTGTCTTTCAGATTGTCTTTCAAATTAAAATTACCAGTCCCATTCCTTTTCGCACCATTCATCGTATTGCCAGTTCTCGGCCAAGAAAAAACTTGGCCCAATTTAAAATCATTAACGTCTCGCTCAATTTTGCTCTTCTTCAAGTCCAGTAAACGTCGCTCAAACATGCATACATTATCCATCAGTCTATCAATTCCCATGCCCGCTTTGGGAAATGAATACTTAGAAATAATAGACTCATGCATTTTAGTTACTTTTATTCTCAGCGCATCTTCTTCGGGTTTGTGGAAATCTATTAACAGCTTCATGTAACTGAAGCTGAGTTCCATATTTAACTTTTGCCACCGTAATAACAAATCAGGGAAGTGGTTACCTGACGTTGGCATCTTCAATATTCGGAGACCTCGAGGGATGATTCGTTTCTTCAGACATGCCTCAAAGTGCTGTCTTTGTAGCTGTAACTTTTTTAACTTTATGGACTCCATTTCTAGCTCTTTCAGCTCTTCCGATAATGAAATTAAATCCTGTAAAAAGCAGAAACCTGATCTCACCACGATGTAGTCAATTGGTTGAAATAAAATGCAGTTACTGTTCCAAAATACAGTTCCAAAATTCACTGTTCAAAGAAATTATTGGCAGCCGTAATAGAAATAAAAACTCTTCTTTATTGTAGATGTAATTTTTTTCAATGAAATTAAATCCACCGCGTTATCCCCTTCGGATCCACGCTTCTCCTCAGGCTCGTAAAAAAGTAGCAGGTTTTCTTCCCCAGCTATGCACTCACGGAACTTTCCCATTCTATTCTCAGATCGTAATATCACTTCTGGTGTATACGCCAGTTCTATTTCGTCACCTCCTGTATACGCCATGCCTTCAGCCTGGAGCAAGAATATCAAGATAATACCACAAACAATAACACAGCCCCAGGCGAGTAGCGTTCCCGTTGCCAAACGAAAAATAAATGTCCAAAAACTCATATACGGTAACAGGAACACAAGTTGGCTTCACAAATGTCCAAGAACCACAAGCGAGTAAACTTAATTAAAAATAACTCGAGACTTTCAACATAACCATTAAACGAACGTTCTTTATTTAATACAGTTAGCGCTTTCACCTACTCGGCTTCATCAGACTGTATCTAAAATAAAACTTCCCTTTCTTTAATCTTCGTTTTTTTTAAATTAGTTTGTAGACTAATCTTGTAATTTAGACCGGGTGGATTTTTTGAAATTCACTTCTAACTCGTCCAGGGATTATGTTTCCTTCTTGGATGTCAATATTATGAGGTTATGCAATGGAATAGTAAATACATCAGTTCATAGGAAGAAATGTTATAGAAATACACTCCTGCATAGGGCTAGCATGCATCCAAGGCATGTTTTTGAGAACGTGGCCCTAAGTCAATCAATGAGAGCATCTAGGTTGAATCCTACGGAGGAGGGTTTTAGAGATGAATTAGAAGGATTGAGTTATAGGCTACAGGATAGGTCATATGACAGGAGGGAGATTGAGAAAGCCATTGAGACCTCTGTTAAACTAAGGGATACCAAAGCTTGCCCGTATTTTTCTAGTAAACGAAATCACATAGATCATGAAATGGTGGTAAAGGGGTTTAATAACAGTAAAAACATGGGAGACTTTGAGTGTTCCTATTTATTTTACTACTGATGTAGGTAACATTAGAAAAATAATACAAGAACGTTGGGATATATTAGAAGCAGAGGAAGAAATCGTGAAATTAGTAGGAAGTAAACCCAGATTCAGGTATAAAACCAAAAAGAATCTGAAGAGGATGCTTTTTCATAAATCTACCCCAGAACAGAGAATGATGACCTACAACACTATTCCCTGTGATAAATGTAACCAGTGTAGTTATATAAATACGGGTCATTCATTCAAGCCCCCTAATGTTGGTAAAGAATTCTTTTTCATGACAGGCATTAATTGTAGAAGTGTAAATGTGATATATTTGGCTCAGTGCGATGCATGCACTGCATTTTATATAGGTAAGACCAATAGGGAATTTAGACTACGGATAAGGGAACATTTATATCAAATACGGACTGGACAGGAACACAATGCCTTAGCCAGGCATTGCAAGGTGGCAGGTCCCATGCATAAGTTTACATTTTGTGTAGTACAACACATTAACACTAGTCTCAGAGGTGGGGACTTAGAGAATTTCACACTAGAAATAGAACTAAGATGGATAATACGCCTCAAAGCAGACTATCCACCCGGTCTAAATGACAAGATTAGTCTACAAACTATTTTAAAAAAACGAAGATTAAAGAAAGGGACAAAGAAATAATAATAAATAACATGAAAAATTCAGGCATAAAAAATTCACAAAAAATAAATATTCATACACATCTAATATATGTTAAGGCTTATTATTTTTAAATAATTTATTTGAATGCATTCCTTTGTGCAATAGGGAACATTTTTAAAGTATGGGTTTTAAAGTATGGGTTTTAAAACATGTTTTTGTTGCACTTTTATTTTTCCTTTATATCAAGTTTCTTAACATCTGATTTGTTGATTGAAATATCTTGTTTTAATGGATGTGAGTGTTCAATTTAGGGTGTTAATTGAGTGTGCTATAAATGACTGTGAAGTTTTATTTTAGATACAGTCTGATGAAGCCGAGTAGGTGAAAGCGCTAACTGTATTAAATAAAGAACGTTTGTTTAATGGTTATGTTGAAAGTCTCGAGTTATTTTTAATTAAGTTTACTCGCTTGTGGTTCTTGGACATTTATGTTCCTCTAATAAACTGTGGCAAAACAGTGTGTCTATTAGAGAAGGAATCATGTTGTCTTGTACAATGTACGCATTCTGAGAGCAATAAATTCTGATGCACCTTTATTGTAACTTCTCTAAACTGATTATTGGTGTGACATTTGTATATTCAACATTCTGTACTATACTTCTGTAGATCTTTTTTTCCCCAGGTCGTGCACCTACCTTGTTAGCAGACCATTAATAAATTAATAATAAATAATTCCCTTTTTTTAATTTCTCCAAATCTTTTGGGTTTCTAATACCATGAAGGGAATGGACCAATTCCTAAGTCAAAGTATGATTAATGTTCATGAAATTAGTATTGTGTCAGTTTTTGTTGTCAGCCAAAAAAGACCTGTTGCTCCTGCTATTATTGGAACTGTCTGGGTATCTTTCTTCGACATTGTTCTCATTTCTGCCTGCAGATCCTGATATTTTATGACTTTGTGTGTCTCTGTACGCAAGACACTGTAGTCACTGGGTGTGGCAATTTCAATGATCAATGCTACTTTTGTCTTCTTTTCATGGACCACTATATCCGGTTTTCTAGCATCTTATCTTTTCAACTGTTGGTAATGAGTGATCCCATGTGATGTAAACTTCATAATTTTCTATAATGCTTTGTGGCTCATGGTTCCAGTGTTTTTCAGCCACTTCAGTACCATAATGTTTGCACAATCCCCAATGCAAGTGTTTCCACATTATTATGCCTTTCAGTACACAGTTCTGCCATTAGTATGTTACAACCAGCAACGAGGTGTGCGACTGTTTCTAATTCAGTTTTACAAAACCTACATTTGTCTGTTTCTCCCACATGTTCAATGGACTTTGTAAACCATTGTGTACATAGTCCACTATCTTGGGCCACCAGTATTAACCTCTGATCTCTTTGTTTGAATTCACCTGTCCTTAACCATTCCTGCATTCGTTCCTGATCAACATGAGGTTCTTCCAGAAGTTTTCTATACTTGCAAATATATTTATGCATTTTCCACATTTCTTACCTTCTCATCTGGTCCTTCACCTAATATTCTTTCTTTTGTTTTTTTTGGCACATTTACTTGCTGCCTAATTTTCGTGTACTTGTGGTTTGATTTTCATTTCTGCTTGATGCCGATATGCTTCTGTTAGATTAAGCAGAGAAGTCATCTTAGATTTATTCTCCTCATGTTTCAAAACTTTCACCATGTTTGGGTCTTGTGAGGTCAGCAGATATGTGTGGAGTCCCATAATTGCAGATCTGTACATGTAATCAGTTTCAAGGAGGCCCATCCATCCTTCGGAATGGGGAATATATAATCTTTGTATGCACTGATTTTTATAAATCATTTGGTGAGGACGAAGCATCCTTCTTGATTTCCTGACTAATCTGTCCAAGACATTTTGGGGCTAGTCAATCACTCCAAAACTGTGTTAGGACAGGAAGAGCAAATTGGTTTATAGCTTGGATTTTGTTCCTAGACTAGATGTCAACACTGTTTTCAGGATTAATTTAAGTCTTCTAAAGCATTCCTTGCTAAGTTTTATTCACATTTGTTCATGTTTTATTGTTGAACTTTCATCAGTTCCCAAATAGGTATACACCCCCTCTTGCTCAAGTTCTTTTATGTCACTTTCTTGTCCCAAACTGATGTTTTCTTGGTGCTGCAGTTTTCCTGCTTTAAAGGTTACTTTTGTACATTTATCAAGACCAAATGACATTCTTATATCATCATCTGAAAAAGTTTTGACAACTTGCAGTTGCACTCTTAGGTCCTCATCTGATGAGCTGTACAGTTTTAAATCATCGACAAAGAGAAGATAAGATGTCTTTACACTTTGCTGTTTTCTAGGGGCCAAATTATAGCAATGAACTAAGCTGTTAAGTAGACAACTTAATGGGTTAAGGGCAAGGCAGAATACCAGCAGTGACAGAGAGTCACCGTGGAATATCCCCCTTTGAATTTTTATCCCTGGGATAATAATTTGTCCTTTATCATCGCTTAATTGCAAAGTGGTCTGCCACTTTTTCATGGTGACAGTAGTGTAGTCAATCAGTGTAGGGTGTATCTTATAGATTTTTGAGTACTCTTTTATCTATGAATGTAGGATACTATCAAATGCTTTCTTGTAGTCAGTCCATGCCATACTTAGATTTTTCCCCTTTTTACAGATCTCCACTATGACTTTATATAACGACAAATGATACTTTGTTCCATATGACTTTCTTTTATTGCCCTTTTGTTCTACTGCCAAAACTGAGTTTTCTTCTAAATGACTATAAAGTCTGTCAGCATCAATTCCCATGTATAGTTTATATGTCGTTGGAAAGCAAGTTATTGGTCTATAATTTTTAGGGTAGCTTGCAGGCTCACTCTTAAGTAGGAGCATTGTTTTTTCTATTGTTAGCCAGGTTGGTGTCTGTTTGAGGTGCGCATTTAAATAGTTCTTACTCATGGCTAAATCTTTGTGCAAAGATGTTAATACTTTTAAACAAAAGTTCGGCACTGCATCTGGGCCTGGGGTTTTCCAATTTGAGGCTTTTCTTAACTTTGTTTCAATCTCTCTGACTGTTATTTCATCCCATTTCATATCCTGTACCTTTAAACTTATTCTATCTTTTACTACTTCTTCTATCCATTTAACATCTTTGTTATGTTCTGCAGGACCTTCATAGATACTTCTCCAAAATGTATCCATTTCTTCTTTTTTTTGGTGGTCTTTCAATTTCTTTTACATTGTTTCCCAATTCTCTATAAATCTTTTTTGGGTCATCAATAAATTGCTTATTTTGTACTTTTCCTTTATATTTATCTGCATATCTTCTAAGTTTTTCCGCCTGTGCTGAGATTTTTAGTTAGTTATTTGCGATAGTGCATGATAGATCCTGGTCTGTTCTAATACTGCGCATTGATTTTATCATGGCTATCTTTCTTAGTATTTTTGTTGATCTGTTCCCTCTTCTATATTCTTCTAACAGTGACACTTCTTGTCTTAATTGCTTTATAGTTTTCTCTATTCAATACTTCCATGATTTTCTCTCATTCTTTCCCTCACTACCCTGTGTTCTTGTGGTAGGAATTTATCAGTTATTAATTTAGCTGAATGGTAATATATCCTTTTTACCTCTGTTATATCACATGGATCTCCATGGACAGTCTTAATTACCGTGTTCATTTGTTTTATCAAACTTCTGACCTTTTGGGTTTTATTGACCTTCTGTAGTCTATTTCTTCCATTGACCTTAATATGTCTATCTATGTCCATTAAATCAAGCAACTCTTCTCTTAGCTCATTTTCTTCTAAACTTAGGGCATAGTTTTTGTTTTCCGTTTCTTGGGGCATTCTGTAGAAAGTTCTATACCATCTTCCTGTTTCACATTCTTTTCAATTTCATCCTCTGCCATCTGTTGCTCTGTCATATGGGACCTCACTGGCCTATTACTCCTCAACATTGACTGCATCACAGTTTCCACAGTTTTCTGTTCCTTCCCTTACTGTCCAGCTTCAAGTGAATGTTTATACTGGTTTCCTGTGGAAGGCTCAAAAATATTTTCATATGGCACCTGACCAATTGCTTCCCATTCCATTGCCTTCCCCTTAATTGGGATATCCATTGCTCTATCCTGTTGTGGTGCTTTCTGAATTAGATTTGCTACACTGTCCTTCACTTCTCAGGGACTCCATAACCTCAGTTTCTATTTCTTTAACTTCTCCATTACTAATCTCCTTTTCCTCTTTGTCTTCTTATTTTTTGTATTGTAAAGTTGTCCATGTCCAGATTCCTTTGCCTGTATTTCTCTTCAAATATCTTTGGTGCTGCTCTTTTTTGTATTGGTTAGTTTTGCTTTTTCCTTTGCATAACTATTATACCATATTAAATCTTTTTCTTTCGAATTCCATATTTTTTCTTCAGATGTCTCCTGATCTTCCTGCTTCTCCTTATTTTGGGGACTCACTCCATCATGCTGTGATGTAACCTGTGTTAGACCTTCTACACCAAATCCTTCACTTTACAGGCACTCCATAACTTCAACTTCTATTTTTTTAACTTCTACTTTACTAATCTAATTTTCCACATTTCCTGTTTGTGATATTATTTTTTTAATTGTGAAATTTTCCATATCTGGATTCCTTTGCCTGTATTTCTCTTTGAGTATCTTTGGGGCTGCCTTCTTTATATTGGTTAATTTGGCTTTTTCCTTTGCATACATATTGCACCGTATCAAATATCTCTTTCTTTCCCATGTCCATATTTCTTTTTTATACTTTTCAAAAATCTCTAGGTTTTGTTGTATATATTTTCGCACATCCTCAGATGCTTCTTTTTCCAAACATAGGTTCATAGGTTCATACTAGGCTATCTGCCCTAGGGCATTTATAAGCCTAGCCAGAGTGTGTATGGCTTTCGCCACCCATTTTAAATTAATTTTGCTATGCCCTTTTTCGAGGTTAGTATACTGTGCCTCTGTCTAACAGTGATACAGAAGTGATACCTGGGGTAAACCTATGATCTCCCATCCACTCATCAAGATTTCTCTTGAAGAGAGTCAATGAGGGACTTTGCCTAACCTAGACTAGGATTTGATTCCAAAGTGAAGGGAGCCTCTGGGTTATGAATCTGTCCCTCCAGCATGTCCTATTTATTTCAGTGCTGAGGTTTAAGTCCCTCGAGCGTGTAGCTCGATGGGATTTGGATTTTCTGAGGTGCAGCATGTCCATTAATTCCGGATTAGACATGGCTTTATACATCGGGCACAGATCGCCTCTGAGCAGGCGGTATGCCACTGAGTAGAGCTGGAGTTTCTTTAACCGGGCAGCATACGGCATCTGTTTGAGCCCCTTGATCCTC
Organism: Protopterus annectens; assembly: GCF_019279795.1. Lineage (NCBI taxonomy): Eukaryota > Metazoa > Chordata > Ceratodontiformes > Protopteridae > Protopterus > Protopterus annectens. The sequence goes on along the minus strand of NC_056741.1, from coordinate 1,159,445,691 downwards.
TTGGTGAGGTACTTTTGGGGTCTTTCCAGTTGCTGCAGGTGTCTGGTAAGGTACATCCCAAAAGGGGCATTGTACTCAATTATGGGCCTGATGAGGGATGAGTAAAGAGGCACAATGACGTCCCCTGATCTAGATGTGAATCCCTTCATGATTAGGTGGGCTATATAAAATGTTTTTCTAACCACTTTGGCCACGTGGTTGTCAAATGAGAGATTGCTATCAACTTGGGTCCCCAGGTCCCTAATTACTTCTTCTGTACTTAATGGATGACCACCTATGTGGTAATTTGTGGGCACTTTGTTTTTGCCAAAGGGGATGACTATACACTTTTTGGCATTTAGCTTGAGGCCATGGCTCTGGCACCAGTTGTCTGTTTCTATGAGGCCCTTTTGGAGGATGCTTGTGTCAGCTGGAGAGTCTATTATGGTGCCAGTTTGCAGTCATCTGCGAACTTGGTCAGCCACAGTCCTTCCATGTTGGCCTGTACCTCCGAGAAATATATACCGAACAAGAGAGATCCCAAGACTGAGCCTTGTGGGACGCCACTTGTAACTGGTTTGGAGTCTGACATGGCTCCAGCTATTCTAACCATGTGGATTCTGTCCTTGAGCCAGTTTGCAACCCATCTAGTGGCATAGGGGTTTATATTTAAGCTGGTCAGCTTATCTATAATGCCCGAGTGGGGTATTGTATTGAAGGCTTTTGCGAGGTCCAGGTAGGCTGTGTGAACCACCTTCCCCTTATTAATGGCCTTGGTGACTGTTTCAAAGAAATCAACCAGGTTTAAGAGGCAGGATCTGCCCTTAACAAAGCCGAACTGGGTAGGATCCATATCAAAGCTTCTTGATCTATATACTGTTTTTCACAGATCTGTTGTATTAATGAATACAGTTTTTTTATTTGAAGTTTCTGACAGTTTTTCTTGTGGAAGTATTTTTCTTTCCTCTAACTTCTCTGTTAATCGTTTTGTGTATCTTGTGTCTGGAAATTCTGGGCTTTTTGCATAATAATAACAATACATAATTTCTTTCTTATCCTCAATAGTCCACTTTCTTGTCTTTATGGCTCTTCTTTGGCCTATCAGTTTTTGTGATTTTTGTGGACTACTACTTCCTTCTGCAACAGGTGGGCCATCCTCCCCCTGGGCCTGGCCTGGCCCCATTGTAGGAATGTTTCTATATTTTGAGGATTCTACACTGTCATCTTTTCCAGTCCTGGCACCAGTGTGCCTACCAGGATTTGGCACATTTTTATTTTGGGTCTTGTGCACCCAGCTATCTTTTTTAATTTTTAACTTACTTCTGTCCATGATATATGCTATATAAATACAGTCTATATATCAGTGTCGTCTTGGTGAGATTTTGTGAAAAACAGGGTCTACCTTATGAAGGTTCTCGCCAAGACTTGAGGATGAATTGAATTTCAGCAATAATACTCTCCTTTACTTGCTGACTTATCTCTCCATTCAGACCATAATTCCAGGTGCGGGAACAGCAATTTTACTAGAGAGTTTGCCCCATTATCGAAGACCAGGTTTTATGCAGAGCATTTTTCTCTTGCTAAGGAAGATAAGCCATCTGCTGGTATTCAGCAATTCCTTGTGGAGACTGAGAGGACTAACTGACCTCAGAAACATTTCTGGGGTGGGGGTGGGGGTGGGGTTCAAAAGAAATAACAGGTGTTTGTGAACTGATCTTGCACATCTTTGTATGTCATAGACCCGAGTCAGGAAAATAAATGAAAATAAGTACAATTTCTTCTTCTGCATCTTACACTTTGGACTGTATTTAAGGCAGGTATTTACAGGTACAAAAAATAGGCTTTATAATCCAGAGAGGGAGGAAAGTACTGACCACAGTGAATGTCTCATGAGAAGATAAGAATGAAGGGAATGCTAGTTAACCAGTCCCATGTGACTGAGACAGTTAGGAAGCATGTGTGTGCCAGGTAGTAGGCACTTATAAGTTAAACAAATAATATTTTGTTACCACTTGTAAATGTTCATACAACATCATAGTTGAGACATTTGGCCCTGCCAATTTCACGTCTGAGAATTCTTCAGCTGTTTACTAAGTGCCTGAGGGAGAACTGTAGAAGCATTGCAGGAATCTTTATTTGTATATGCTGCTAATGATATCAGGAATGTTGCACGGCTCTATTTAGTTTAAAATTTAATTCCATCAGAAAAATATATTTAAGGTCAATATAGTACTGCAAGTAATTCAATTTTATTCCATCTTACTGCTGCTGTTAATATTTGCAGTATAGCTAATTTAAAATACAAATAGGGCCATAATTACATATATAGGAAATATGAAAATAGCACACAGATCCATAAACTGAAAGACATTGTATTCATGTGCCTATCATCCTAAATCACTGGAGCCTAGATGGGCAGGGAAACAGATGAGTAGCTACCCCATTTGGGAATGGGTCTATATTATAACATCGAAGTCTTAAAACTTCGAATGTTATAATATCGAACCATTTTGATCGAAAGACCATAGCATTGAACACTCAGAATAGCGAATTTTTTCCCTGGGAAAAAATTTGCTGTTCCGACAAACATACACACAACTCAAGCACACCAAAATAAATAATCCACACACATACACTTCACAAAACTCTA